>NW_027362703.1:0-78278 GCF_042186555.1 Aquarana catesbeiana
GAGAAGCAGAACATTTGGAGAAATATAGTCACCCCCGTAAGCCACTGGAGTGTCAGAAAAACTCCGGAGGATCTTTAACAACAATTGCATCGCTGTGTACTTCAAGTCCAGCAATACACTGGGACGGAAGCTTGTACATCGGCACTATCTGCACTGCCCATTTTGAACATCGCTCTAGCTAGCCAAGCGATTTGACAACAATTGTCACCTTTAGCCACGCCGATCTAGGCACCAATAGCTATGCAGGCTTCCTGCCACCAACAATGGGATCATCTAACTTGAACAGGGCGGTTCTACAATTTTCACACCTCCCCCTGTTCTTGGACAATCAACATCGACACATTCACATGGTGATTGTCTTAAGGTGTGACTAGAAGTGCTGCAGTTATCTTCCTGAGCCAAAGAAGTGGCTCGATCAACTATGTAAACCTCTTCAACAAACGGCTAGTACATTTGCAAGGGTCTCCAGTGAACGCTTGTTTGTCTGCTCAGTTGCCGGTCACCTGAAGAGAGCCAAAGGACACGCTTTGTTTTAGCCTTCGGGCCCCACTGAGGTAATGGAGAAAACATGAGCGTCCCTGGGTGGGCTCGAACCACCAACCTTTCGGTTAACAGCCGAACGCGCTAACCGATTGCGCCACAGAGACTGCACGCCGAGGGCCGGCGCACCGGCCGAGGGAGACATGAATAATAAAAACAAAGTTCCTTAAAAGGCTTCCCAATTGCACATTTCTAGAGTGCCTTCTAGAGTGCCTTCTAGTTAAAGGGGGAGAGAGGCAGGGTAAAAGAGGGCATCCTTCGAGCCGGAATCGAACCAGCGACCTAAGGATTACTACGTTGACGCTACAGTCCTCCGCTCTACCAGCTGAGCTATCGAAGGGCCCGCCGGTGGGTCGTAGCCCGTGACTCCTTGCATTCAAAGCCAGCGCTTTGCCCTTTGCGTTAGTCCTTCTGCCTTGAGGGATTGGTCTATGCCGCCTCTGCCTGAAAGGTCAAATGCCTTGGCAGCTGTGATGTGGGAAAGCTCGGCTTCACGTTTTGCACAGCGAGAAAACACAATCGAAGCACCTACCGCGTTTTGTTGGGAGCCCAAAAACCACAGCAGCAACGGTGATGTACCTCCCTGACAGCAAGTAAGCGCAGGAGTGTTTGGAAGCGCATTGCGTCTATCAAAACAAATTGGGCCGAAAGTTAGCAAAAAGTGTTTGGCGTCAGTTGGTAGCAAGAGGCCACACGGGAGGCAGCGTCTTAGCCCGGCTAGCTCAGTCGGTAGAGCATGAGACTCTTAATCTCAGGGTCGTGGGTTCGAGCCCCACGTTGGGCGTATGGCATCGCAACGTTTTGGCCCAGTCAGTGGCATTCATGCGCACTGCACGGCCCCACCTTTACCATATCGACTGGCTTCTCTTCCATTCCCTCTACAAACGGGGAAATGTTTCGAGCTTATCTTTCTAGTGGTCAATTCGTATGGCAGCAAGTTGACCTTGCGCTGGGGCGTGGTTCTTATCAGCGCCACGTGTGACACGAATTGGATAGAGATAGTGGCACAGGCCCCGGACAGCCTTGCGTTGGTGGTATAGTGGTGAGCATAGCTGCCTTCCAAGCAGTTGACCCGGGTTCGATTCCCGGCCAACGCACTCCTATCCCTTTTTGGCCTTGCAAAGCGGCCCTAAGCAAAGACCCAAGTCATCCAGGTCCTTGAAGAAAGCTCCTAAGATATCCTGGCTTAGCGACAACTGTGGAGACTTTCTTCGGCATTCGAAAAGTCTCTGGCCTTATGCTTTAACTCGCTCAGGAGGTCCAGCATTATCCAGGGCCAAGGTTCAGCCATTTTGACTACTGATTCCCAAAGAGAATCAACTCTGTCACACACAACATTGCTAAGTATCTGGCAACAACGCTAACACCCTTAGCTGGCATCATATTGCACCATTTGCTATTCGGTGACGAAGGCATCGAATAGCAAATGACCCGCTTTGGACTGTGTCTTGCAAGGCAAGGAAAGGGGTGCATTTGGGCAAGGAGGCCTACAGGAAACCTACCCACACACACCGCTATCTGCTTTTTGGCTCACACCACCCACTGGAACCCAAGCTGGGGCTTCTTAGGACTCTGCAATATCGGGCTGACGCGGTAACAACAAAAAGAGTCTACAGACCCTCTCAGGTGTGCTTTGAAAGCTTGTGGCTAGCCAGACTGGGTCTTGGCTAAACATCCACAAGGTCACGAAAACAAACTGGGGAGAAGCAGAACATTTGGAGAAATATAGTCACCCCCGTAAGCCACTGGAGTGTCAGAAAAACTCCGGAGGATCTTTAACAACAATTGCATCGCTGTGTACTTCAAGTCCAGCAATACACTGGGACGGAAGCTTGTACATCGGCACTATCTGCACTGCCCATTTTGAACATCGCTCTAGCTAGCCAAGCGATTTGACAACAATTGTCACCTTTAGCCACGCCGATCTAGGCACCAATAGCTATGCAGGCTTCCTGCCACCAACAATGGGATCATCTAACTTGAACAGGGCGGTTCTACAATTTTCACACCTCCCCCTGTTCTTGGACAATCAACATCGACACATTCACATGGTGATTGTCTTAAGGTGTGACTAGAAGTGCTGCAGTTATCTTCCTGAGCCAAAGAAGTGGCTCGATCAACTATGTAAACCTCTTCAACAAACGGCTAGTACATTTGCAAGGGTCTCCAGTGAACGCTTGTTTGTCTGCTCAGTTGCCGGTCACCTGAAGAGAGCCAAAGGACACGCTTTGTTTTAGCCTTCGGGCCCCACTGAGGTAATGGAGAAAACATGAGCGTCCCTGGGTGGGCTCGAACCACCAACCTTTCGGTTAACAGCCGAACGCGCTAACCGATTGCGCCACAGAGACTGCACGCCGAGGGCCGGCGCACCGGCCGAGGGAGACATGAATAATAAAAACAAAGTTCCTTAAAAGGCTTCCCAATTGCACATTTCTAGAGTGCCTTCTAGAGTGCCTTCTAGTTAAAGGGGGAGAGAGGCAGGGTAAAAGAGGGCATCCTTCGAGCCGGAATCGAACCAGCGACCTAAGGATTACTACGTTGACGCTACAGTCCTCCGCTCTACCAGCTGAGCTATCGAAGGGCCCGCCGGTGGGTCGTAGCCCGTGACTCCTTGCATTCAAAGCCAGCGCTTTGCCCTTTGCGTTAGTCCTTCTGCCTTGAGGGATTGGTCTATGCCGCCTCTGCCTGAAAGGTCAAATGCCTTGGCAGCTGTGATGTGGGAAAGCTCGGCTTCACGTTTTGCACAGCGAGAAAACACAATCGAAGCACCTACCGCGTTTTGTTGGGAGCCCAAAAACCACAGCAGCAACGGTGATGTACCTCCCTGACAGCAAGTAAGCGCAGGAGTGTTTGGAAGCGCATTGCGTCTATCAAAACAAATTGGGCCGAAAGTTAGCAAAAAGTGTTTGGCGTCAGTTGGTAGCAAGAGGCCACACGGGAGGCAGCGTCTTAGCCCGGCTAGCTCAGTCGGTAGAGCATGAGACTCTTAATCTCAGGGTCGTGGGTTCGAGCCCCACGTTGGGCGTATGGCATCGCAACGTTTTGGCCCAGTCAGTGGCATTCATGCGCACTGCACGGCCCCACCTTTACCATATCGACTGGCTTCTCTTCCATTCCCTCTACAAACGGGGAAATGTTTCGAGCTTATCTTTCTAGTGGTCAATTCGTATGGCAGCAAGTTGACCTTGCGCTGGGGCGTGGTTCTTATCAGCGCCACGTGTGACACGAATTGGATAGAGATAGTGGCACAGGCCCCGGACAGCCTTGCGTTGGTGGTATAGTGGTGAGCATAGCTGCCTTCCAAGCAGTTGACCCGGGTTCGATTCCCGGCCAACGCACTCCTATCCCTTTTTGGCCTTGCAAAGCGGCCCTAAGCAAAGACCCAAGTCATCCAGGTCCTTGAAGAAAGCTCCTAAGATATCCTGGCTTAGCGACAACTGTGGAGACTTTCTTCGGCATTCGAAAAGTCTCTGGCCTTATGCTTTAACTCGCTCAGGAGGTCCAGCATTATCCAGGGCCAAGGTTCAGCCATTTTGACTACTGATTCCCAAAGAGAATCAACTCTGTCACACACAACATTGCTAAGTATCTGGCAACAACGCTAACACCCTTAGCTGGCATCATATTGCACCATTTGCTATTCGGTGACGAAGGCATCGAATAGCAAATGACCCGCTTTGGACTGTGTCTTGCAAGGCAAGGAAAGGGGTGCATTTGGGCAAGGAGGCCTACAGGAAACCTACCCACACACACCGCTATCTGCTTTTTGGCTCACACCACCCACTGGAACCCAAGCTGGGGCTTCTTAGGACTCTGCAATATCGGGCTGACGCGGTAACAACAAAAGGAGTCTACAGACCCTCTCAGGTGTGCTTTGAAAGCTTGTGGCTAGCCAGACTGGGTCTTGGCTAAACATCCACAAGGTCACGAAAACAAACTGGGGAGAAGCAGAACATTTGGAGAAATATAGTCACCCCCGTAAGCCACTGGAGTGTCAGAAAAACTCCGGAGGATCTTTAACAACAATTGCATCGCTGTGTACTTCAAGTCCAGCAATACACTGGGACGGAAGCTTGTACATCGGCACTATCTGCACTGCCCATTTTGAACATCGCTCTAGCTAGCCAAGCGATTTGACAACAATTGTCACCTTTAGCCACGCCGATCTAGGCACCAATAGCTATGCAGGCTTCCTGCCACCAACAATGGGATCATCTAACTTGAACAGGGCGGTTCTACAATTTTCACACCTCCCCCTGTTCTTGGACAATCAACATCGACACATTCACATGGTGATTGTCTTAAGGTGTGACTAGAAGTGCTGCAGTTATCTTCCTGAGCCAAAGAAGTGGCTCGATCAACTATGTAAACCTCTTCAACAAACGGCTAGTACATTTGCAAGGGTCTCCAGTGAACGCTTGTTTGTCTGCTCAGTTGCCGGTCACCTGAAGAGAGCCAAAGGACACGCTTTGTTTTAGCCTTCGGGCCCCACTGAGGTAATGGAGAAAACATGAGCGTCCCTGGGTGGGCTCGAACCACCAACCTTTCGGTTAACAGCCGAACGCGCTAACCGATTGCGCCACAGAGACTGCACGCCGAGGGCCGGCGCACCGGCCGAGGGAGACATGAATAATAAAAACAAAGTTCCTTAAAAGGCTTCCCAATTGCACATTTCTAGAGTGCCTTCTAGAGTGCCTTCTAGTTAAAGGGGGAGAGAGGCAGGGTAAAAGAGGGCATCCTTCGAGCCGGAATCGAACCAGCGACCTAAGGATTACTACGTTGACGCTACAGTCCTCCGCTCTACCAGCTGAGCTATCGAAGGGCCCGCCGGTGGGTCGTAGCCCGTGACTCCTTGCATTCAAAGCCAGCGCTTTGCCCTTTGCGTTAGTCCTTCTGCCTTGAGGGATTGGTCTATGCCGCCTCTGCCTGAAAGGTCAAATGCCTTGGCAGCTGTGATGTGGGAAAGCTCGGCTTCACGTTTTGCACAGCGAGAAAACACAATCGAAGCACCTACCGCGTTTTGTTGGGAGCCCAAAAACCACAGCAGCAACGGTGATGTACCTCCCTGACAGCAAGTAAGCGCAGGAGTGTTTGGAAGCGCATTGCGTCTATCAAAACAAATTGGGCCGAAAGTTAGCAAAAAGTGTTTGGCGTCAGTTGGTAGCAAGAGGCCACACGGGAGGCAGCGTCTTAGCCCGGCTAGCTCAGTCGGTAGAGCATGAGACTCTTAATCTCAGGGTCGTGGGTTCGAGCCCCACGTTGGGCGTATGGCATCGCAACGTTTTGGCCCAGTCAGTGGCATTCATGCGCACTGCACGGCCCCACCTTTACCATATCGACTGGCTTCTCTTCCATTCCCTCTACAAACGGGGAAATGTTTCGAGCTTATCTTTCTAGTGGTCAATTCGTATGGCAGCAAGTTGACCTTGCGCTGGGGCGTGGTTCTTATCAGCGCCACGTGTGACACGAATTGGATAGAGATAGTGGCACAGACCCCGGACAGCCTTACGTTGGTGGTATAGTGGTGAGCATAGCTGCCTTCCAAGCAGTTGACCCGGGTTCGATTCCCGGCCAACGCACTCCTATCCCTTTTTGGCCTTGCAAAGCGGCCCTAAGCAAAGACCCAAGTCATCCAGGTCCTTGAAGAAAGCTCCTAAGATATCCTGGCTTAGCGACAACTGTGGAGACTTTCTTCGGCATTCGAAAAGTCTCTGGCCTTATGCTTTAACTCGCTCAGGAGGTCCAGCATTATCCAGGGCCAAGGTTCAGCCATTTTGACTACTGATTCCCAAAGAGAATCAACTCTGTCACACACAACATTGCTAAGTATCTGGCAACAACGCTAACACCCTTAGCTGGCATCATATTGCACCATTTGCTATTCGGTGACGAAGGCATCGAATAGCAAATGACCCGCTTTGGACTGTGTCTTGCAAGGCAAGGAAAGGGGTGCATTTGGGCAAGGAGGCCTACAGGAAACCTACCCACACACACCGCTATCTGCTTTTTGGCTCACACCACCCACTGGAACCCAAGCTGGGGCTTCTTAGGACTCTGCAATATCGGGCTGACGCGGTAACAACAAAAAGAGTCTACAGACCCTCTCAGGTGTGCTTTGAAAGCTTGTGGCTAGCCAGACTGGGTCTTGGCTAAACATCCACAAGGTCACGAAAACAAACTGGGGAGAAGCAGAACATTTGGAGAAATATAGTCACCCCCGTAAGCCACTGGAGTGTCAGAAAAACTCCGGAGGATCTTTAACAACAATTGCATCGCTGTGTACTTCAAGTCCAGCAATACACTGGGACGGAAGCTTGTACATCGGCACTATCTGCACTGCCCATTTTGAACATCGCTCTAGCTAGCCAAGCGATTTGACAACAATTGTCACCTTTAGCCACGCCGATCTAGGCACCAATAGCTATGCAGGCTTCCTGCCACCAACAATGGGATCATCTAACTTGAACAGGGCGGTTCTACAATTTTCACACCTCCCCCTGTTCTTGGACAATCAACATCGACACATTCACATGGTGATTGTCTTAAGGTGTGACTAGAAGTGCTGCAGTTATCTTCCTGAGCCAAAGAAGTGGCTCGATCAACTATGTAAACCTCTTCAACAAACGGCTAGTACATTTGCAAGGGTCTCCAGTGAACGCTTGTTTGTCTGCTCAGTTGCCGGTCACCTGAAGAGAGCCAAAGGACACGCTTTGTTTTAGCCTTCGGGCCCCACTGAGGTAATGGAGAAAACATGAGCGTCCCTGGGTGGGCTCGAACCACCAACCTTTCGGTTAACAGCCGAACGCGCTAACCGATTGCGCCACAGAGACTGCACGCCGAGGGCCGGCGCACCGGCCGAGGGAGACATGAATAATAAAAACAAAGTTCCTTAAAAGGCTTCCCAATTGCACATTTCTAGAGTGCCTTCTAGAGTGCCTTCTAGTTAAAGGGGGAGAGAGGCAGGGTAAAAGAGGGCATCCTTCGAGCCGGAATCGAACCAGCGACCTAAGGATTACTACGTTGACGCTACAGTCCTCCGCTCTACCAGCTGAGCTATCAAGGGCCCGCCGGTGGGTCGTAGCCCGTGACTCCTTGCATTCAAAGCCAGCGCTTTGCCCTTTGCGTTAGTCCTTCTGCCTTGAGGGATTGGTCTATGCCGCCTCTGCCTGAAAGGTCAAATGCCTTGGCAGCTGTGATGTGGGAAAGCTCGGCTTCACGTTTTGCACAGCGAGAAAACACAATCGAAGCACCTACCGCGTTTTGTTGGGAGCCCAAAAACCACAGCAGCAACGGTGATGTACCTCCCTGACAGCAAGTAAGCGCAGGAGTGTTTGGAAGCGCATTGCGTCTATCAAAACAAATTGGGCCGAAAGTTAGCAAAAAGTGTTTGGCGTCAGTTGGTAGCAAGAGGCCACACGGGAGGCAGCGTCTTAGCCCGGCTAGCTCAGTCGGTAGAGCATGAGACTCTTAATCTCAGGGTCGTGGGTTCGAGCCCCACGTTGGGCGTATGGCATCGCAACGTTTTGGCCCAGTCAGTGGCATTCATGTGCACTGCACGGCCCCACCTTTACCATATCGACTGGCTTCTCTTCCATTCCCTCTACAAACGGGGAAATGTTTCGAGCTTATCTTTCTAGTGGTCAATTCGTATGGCAGCAAGTTGACCTTGCGCTGGGGCGTGGTTCTTATCAGCGCCACGTGTGACACGAATTGGATAGAGATAGTGGCACAGGCCCCGGACAGCCTTGCGTTGGTGGTATAGTGGTGAGCATAGCTGCCTTCCAAGCAGTTGACCCGGGTTCGATTCCCGGCCAACGCACTCCTATCCCTTTTTGGCCTTGCAAAGCGGCCCTAAGCAAAGACCCAAGTCATCCAGGTCCTTGAAGAAAGCTCCTAAGATATCCTGGCTTAGCGACAACTGTGGAGACTTTCTTCGGCATTCGAAAAGTCTCTGGCCTTATGCTTTAACTCGCTCAGGAGGTCCAGCATTATCCAGGGCCAAGGTTCAGCCATTTTGACTACTGATTCCCAAAGAGAATCAACTCTGTCACACACAACATTGCTAAGTATCTGGCAACAACGCTAACACCCTTAGCTGGCATCATATTGCACCATTTGCTATTCGGTGACGAAGGCATCGAATAGCAAATGACCCGCTTTGGACTGTGTCTTGCAAGGCAAGGAAAGGGGTGCATTTGGGCAAGGAGGCCTACAGGAAACCTACCCACACACACCGCTATCTGCTTTTTGGCTCACACCACCCACTGGAACCCAAGCTGGGGCTTCTTAGGACTCTGCAATATCGGGCTGACGCGGTAACAACAAAAAGAGTCTACAGACCCTCTCAGGTGTGCTTTGAAAGCTTGTGGCTAGCCAGACTGGGTCTTGGCTAAACATCCACAAGGTCACGAAAACAAACTGGGGAGAAGCAGAACATTTGGAGAAATATAGTCACCCCCGTAAGCCACTGGAGTGTCAGAAAAACTCCGGAGGATCTTTAACAACAATTGCATCGCTGTGTACTTCAAGTCCAGCAATACACTGGGACGGAAGCTTGTACATCGGCACTATCTGCACTGCCCATTTTGAACATCGCTCTAGCTAGCCAAGCGATTTGACAACAATTGTCACCTTTAGCCACGCCGATCTAGGCACCAATAGCTATGCAGGCTTCCTGCCACCAACAATGGGATCATCTAACTTGAACAGGGCGGTTCTACAATTTTCACACCTCCCCCTGTTCTTGGACAATCAACATCGACACATTCACATGGTGATTGTCTTAAGGTGTGACTAGAAGTGCTGCAGTTATCTTCCTGAGCCAAAGAAGTGGCTCGATCAACTATGTAAACCTCTTCAACAAACGGCTAGTACATTTGCAAGGGTCTCCAGTGAACGCTTGTTTGTCTGCTCAGTTGCCGGTCACCTGAAGAGAGCCAAAGGACACGCTTTGTTTTAGCCTTCGGGCCCCACTGAGGTAATGGAGAAAACATGAGCGTCCCTGGGTGGGCTCGAACCACCAACCTTTCGGTTAACAGCCGAACGCGCTAACCGATTGCGCCACAGAGACTGCACGCCGAGGGCTGGCGCACCGGCCGATGGAGACATGAATAATAAAAACAAAGTTCCTTAAAAGGCTTCCCAATTGCACATTTCTAGAGTGCCTTCTAGAGTGCCTTCTAGTTAAAGGGGGAGAGAGGCAGGGTAAAAGAGGGCATCCTTCGAGCCGGAATCGAACCAGCGACCTAAGGATTACTACGTTGACGCTACAGTCCTCCGCTCTACCAGCTGAGCTATCGAAGGGCCCGCCGGTGGGTCGTAGCCCGTGACTCCTTGCATTCAAAGCCAGCGCTTTGCCCTTTGCGTTAGTCCTTCTGCCTTGAGGGATTGGTCTATGCCGCCTCTGCCTGAAAGGTCAAATGCCTTGGCAGCTGTGATGTGGGAAAGCTCGGCTTCACGTTTTGCACAGCGAGAAAACACAATCGAAGCACCTACCGCGTTTTGTTGGGAGCCCAAAAACCACAGCAGCAACGGTGATGTACCTCCCTGACAGCAAGTAAGCGCAGGAGTGTTTGGAAGCGCATTGCGTCTATCAAAACAAATTGGGCCGAAAGTTAGCAAAAAGTGTTTGGCGTCAGTTGGTAGCAAGAGGCCACACGGGAGGCAGCGTCTTAGCCCGGCTAGCTCAGTCGGTAGAGCATGAGACTCTTAATCTCAGGGTCGTGGGTTCGAGCCCCACGTTGGGCGTATGGCATCGCAACGTTTTGGCCCAGTCAGTGGCATTCATGCGCACTGCACGGCCCCACCTTTACCATATCGACTGGCTTCTCTTCCATTCCCTCTACAAACGGGGAAATGTTTCGAGCTTATCTTTCTAGTGGTCAATTCGTATGGCAGCAAGTTGACCTTGCGCTGGGGCGTGGTTCTTATCAGCGCCACGTGTGACACGAATTGGATAGAGATAGTGGCACAGACCCCGGACAGCCTTGCGTTGGTGGTATAGTGGTGAGCATAGCTGCCTTCCAAGCAGTTGACCCGGGTTCGATTCCCGGCCAACGCACTCCTATCCCTTTTTGGCCTTGCAAAGCGGCCCTAAGCAAAGACCCAAGTCATCCAGGTCCTTGAAGAAAGCTCCTAAGATATCCTGGCTTAGCGACAACTGTGGAGACTTTCTTCGGCATTCGAAAAGTCTCTGGCCTTATGCTTTAACTCGCTCAGGAGGTCCAGCATTATCCAGGGCCAAGGTTCAGCCATTTTGACTACTGATTCCCAAAGAGAATCAACTCTGTCACACACAACATTGCTAAGTATCTGGCAACAACGCTAACACCCTTAGCTGGCATCATATTGCACCATTTGCTATTCGGTGACGAAGGCATCGAATAGCAAATGACCCGCTTTGGACTGTGTCTTGCAAGGCAAGGAAAGGGGTGCATTTGGGCAAGGAGGCCTACAGGAAACCTACCCACACACACCGCTATCTGCTTTTTGGCTCACACCACCCACTGGAACCCAAGCTGGGGCTTCTTAGGACTCTGCAATATCGGGCTGACGCGGTAACAACAAAAAGAGTCTACAGACCCTCTCAGGTGTGCTTTGAAAGCTTGTGGCTAGCCAGACTGGGTCTTGGCTAAACATCCACAAGGTCACGAAAACAAACTGGGGAGAAGCAGAACATTTGGAGAAATATAGTCACCCCCGTAAGCCACTGGAGTGTCAGAAAAACTCCGGAGGATCTTTAACAACAATTGCATCGCTGTGTACTTCAAGTCCAGCAATACACTGGGACGGAAGCTTGTACATCGGCACTATCTGCACTGCCCATTTTGAACATCGCTCTAGCTAGCCAAGCGATTTGACAACAATTGTCACCTTTAGCCACGCCGATCTAGGCACCAATAGCTATGCAGGCTTCCTGCCACCAACAATGGGATCATCTAACTTGAACAGGGCGGTTCTACAATTTTCACACCTCCCCCTGTTCTTGGACAATCAACATCGACACATTCACATGGTGATTGTCTTAAGGTGTGACTAGAAGTGCTGCAGTTATCTTCCTGAGCCAAAGAAGTGGCTCGATCAACTATGTAAACCTCTTCAACAAACGGCTAGTACATTTGCAAGGGTCTCCAGTGAACGCTTGTTTGTCTGCTCAGTTGCCGGTCACCTGAAGAGAGCCAAAGGACACGCTTTGTTTTAGCCTTCGGGCCCCACTGAGGTAATGGAGAAAACATGAGCGTCCCTGGGTGGGCTCGAACCACCAACCTTTCGGTTAACAGCCGAACGCGCTAACCGATTGCGCCACAGAGACTGCACGCCGAGGGCCGGCGCACCGGCCGAGGGAGACATGAATAATAAAAACAAAGTTCCTTAAAAGGCTTCCCAATTGCACATTTCTAGAGTGCCTTCTAGAGTGCCTTCTAGTTAAAGGGGGAGAGAGGCAGGGTAAAAGAGGGCATCCTTCGAGCCGGAATCGAACCAGCGACCTAAGGATTACTACGTTGACGCTACAGTCCTCCGCTCTACCAGCTGAGCTATCGAAGGGGCCGCCGGTGGGTCGTAGCCCGTGACTCCTTGCATTCAAAGCCAGCGCTTTGCCCTTTGCGTTAGTCCTTCTGCCTTGAGGGATTGGTCTATGCCGCCTCTGCCTGAAAGGTCAAATGCCTTGGCAGCTGTGATGTGGGAAAGCTCGGCTTCACGTTTTGCACAGCGAGAAAACACAATCGAAGCACCTACCGCGTTTTGTTGGGAGCCCAAAAACCACAGCAGCAACGGTGATGTACCTCCCTGACAGCAAGTAAGCGCAGGAGTGTTTGGAAGCGCATTGCGTCTATCAAAACAAATTGGGCCGAAAGTTAGCAAAAAGTGTTTGGCGTCAGTTGGTAGCAAGAGGCCACACGGGAGGCAGCGTCTTAGCCCGGCTAGCTCAGTCGGTAGAGCATGAGACTCTTAATCTCAGGGTCGTGGGTTCGAGCCCCACGTTGGGCGTATGGCATCGCAACGTTTTGGCCCAGTCAGTGGCATTCATGCGCACTGCACGGCCCCACCTTTACCATATCGACTGGCTTCTCTTCCATTCCCTCTACAAACGGGGAAATGTTTCGAGCTTATCTTTCTAGTGGTCAATTCGTATGGCAGCAAGTTGACCTTGCGCTGGGGCGTGGTTCTTATCAGCGCCACGTGTGACACGAATTGGATAGAGATAGTGGCACAGGCCCCGGACAGCCTTGCGTTGGTGGTATAGTGGTGAGCATAGCTGCCTTCCAAGCAGTTGACCCGGGTTCGATTCCCGGCCAACGCACTCCTATCCCTTTTTGGCCTTGCAAAGCGGCCCTAAGCAAAGACCCAAGTCATCCAGGTCCTTGAAGAAAGCTCCTAAGATATCCTGGCTTAGCGACAACTGTGGAGACTTTCTTCGGCATTCGAAAAGTCTCTGGCCTTATGCTTTAACTCGCTCAGGAGGTCCAGCATTATCCAGGGCCAAGGTTCAGCCATTTTGACTACTGATTCCCAAAGAGAATCAACTCTGTCACACACAACATTGCTAAGTATCTGGCAACAACGCTAACACCCTTAGCTGGCATCATATTGCACCATTTGCTATTCGGTGACGAAGGCATCGAATAGCAAATGACCCGCTTTGGACTGTGTCTTGCAAGGCAAGGAAAGGGGTGCATTTGGGCAAGGAGGCCTACAGGAAACCTACCCACACACACCGCTATCTGCTTTTTGGCTCACACCACCCACTGGAACCCAAGCTGGGGCTTCTTAGGACTCTGCAATATCGGGCTGACGCGGTAACAACAAAAAGAGTCTACAGACCCTCTCAGGTGTGCTTTGAAAGCTTGTGGCTAGCCAGACTGGGTCTTGGCTAAACATCCACAAGGTCACGAAAACAAACTGGGGAGAAGCAGAACATTTGGAGAAATATAGTCACCCCCGTAAGCCACTGGAGTGTCAGAAAAACTCCGGAGGATCTTTAACAACAATTGCATCGCTGTGTACTTCAAGTCCAGCAATACACTGGGACGGAAGCTTGTACATCGGCACTATCTGCACTGCCCATTTTGAACATCGCTCTAGCTAGCCAAGCGATTTGACAACAATTGTCACCTTTAGCCACGCCGATCTAGGCACCAATAGCTATGCAGGCTTCCTGCCACCAACAATGGGATCATCTAACTTGAACAGGGCGGTTCTACAATTTTCACACCTCCCCCTGTTCTTGGACAATCAACATCGACACATTCACATGGTGATTGTCTTAAGGTGTGACTAGAAGTGCTGCAGTTATCTTCCTGAGCCAAAGAAGTGGCTCGATCAACTATGTAAACCTCTTCAACAAACGGCTAGTACATTTGCAAGGGTCTCCAGTGAACGCTTGTTTGTCTGCTCAGTTGCCGGTCACCTGAAGAGAGCCAAAGGACACGCTTTGTTTTAGCCTTCGGGCCCCACTGAGGTAATGGAGAAAACATGAGCGTCCCTGGGTGGGCTCGAACCACCAACCTTTCGGTTAACAGCCGAACGCGCTAACCGATTGCGCCACAGAGACTGCACGCCGAGGGCCGGCGCACCGGCCGAGGGAGACATGAATAATAAAAACAAAGTTCCTTAAAAGGCTTCCCAATTGCACATTTCTAGAGTGCCTTCTAGAGTGCCTTCTAGTTAAAGGGGGAGAGAGGCAGGGTAAAAGAGGGCATCCTTCGAGCCGGAATCGAACCAGCGACCTAAGGATTACTACGTTGACGCTACAGTCCTCCGCTCTACCAGCTGAGCTATCGAAGGGCCCGCCGGTGGGTCGTAGCCCGTGACTCCTTGCATTCAAAGCCAGCGCTTTGCCCTTTGCGTTAGTCCTTCTGCCTTGAGGGATTGGTCTATGCCGCCTCTGCCTGAAAGGTCAAATGCCTTGGCAGCTGTGATGTGGGAAAGCTCGGCTTCACGTTTTGCACAGCGAGAAAACACAATCGAAGCACCTACCGCGTTTTGTTGGGAGCCCAAAAACCACAGCAGCAACGGTGATGTACCTCCCTGACAGCAAGTAAGCGCAGGAGTGTTTGGAAGCGCATTGCGTCTATCAAAACAAATTGGGCCGAAAGTTAGCAAAAAGTGTTTGGCGTCAGTTGGTAGCAAGAGGCCACACGGGAGGCAGCGTCTTAGCCCGGCTAGCTCAGTCGGTAGAGCATGAGACTCTTAATCTCAGGGTCGTGGGTTCGAGCCCCACGTTGGGCGTATGGCATCGCAACGTTTTGGCCCAGTCAGTGGCATTCATGCGCACTGCACGGCCCCACCTTTACCATATCGACTGGCTTCTCTTCCATTCCCTCTACAAACGGGGAAATGTTTCGAGCTTATCTTTCTAGTGGTCAATTCGTATGGCAGCAAGTTGACCTTGCGCTGGGGCGTGGTTCTTATCAGCGCCACGTGTGACACGAATTGGATAGAGATAGTGGCACAGACCCCGGACAGCCTTGCGTTGGTGGTATAGTGGTGAGCATAGCTGCCTTCCAAGCAGTTGACCCGGGTTCGATTCCCGGCCAACGCACTCCTATCCCTTTTTGGCCTTGCAAAGCGGCCCTAAGCAAAGACCCAAGTCATCCAGGTCCTTGAAGAAAGCTCCTAAGATATCCTGGCTTAGCGACAACTGTGGAGACTTTCTTCGGCATTCGAAAAGTCTCTGGCCTTATGCTTTAACTCGCTCAGGAGGTCCAGCATTATCCAGGGCCAAGGTTCAGCCATTTTGACTACTGATTCCCAAAGAGAATCAACTCTGTCACACACAACATTGCTAAGTATCTGGCAACAACGCTAACACCCTTAGCTGGCATCATATTGCACCATTTGCTATTCGGTGACGAAGGCATCGAATAGCAAATGACCCGCTTTGGACTGTGTCTTGCAAGGCAAGGAAAGGGGTGCATTTGGGCAAGGAGGCCTACAGGAAACCTACCCACACACACCGCTATCTGCTTTTTGGCTCACACCACCCACTGGAACCCAAGCTGGGGCTTCTTAGGACTCTGCAATATCGGGCTGACGCGGTAACAACAAAAAGAGTCTACAGACCCTCTCAGGTGTGCTTTGAAAGCTTGTGGCTAGCCAGACTGGGTCTTGGCTAAACATCCACAAGGTCACGAAAACAAACTGGGGAGAAGCAGAACATTTGGAGAAATATAGTCACCCCCGTAAGCCACTGGAGTGTCAGAAAAACTCCGGAGGATCTTTAACAACAATTGCATCGCTGTGTACTTCAAGTCCAGCAATACACTGGGACGGAAGCTTGTACATCGGCACTATCTGCACTGCCCATTTTGAACATCGCTCTAGCTAGCCAAGCGATTTGACAACAATTGTCACCTTTAGCCACGCCGATCTAGGCACCAATAGCTATGCAGGCTTCCTGCCACCAACAATGGGATCATCTAACTTGAACAGGGCGGTTCTACAATTTTCACACCTCCCCCTGTTCTTGGACAATCAACATCGACACATTCACATGGTGATTGTCTTAAGGTGTGACTAGAAGTGCTGCAGTTATCTTCCTGAGCCAAAGAAGTGGCTCGATCAACTATGTAAACCTCTTCAACAAACGGCTAGTACATTTGCAAGGGTCTCCAGTGAACGCTTGTTTGTCTGCTCAGTTGCCGGTCACCTGAAGAGAGCCAAAGGACACGCTTTGTTTTAGCCTTCGGGCCCCACTGAGGTAATGGAGAAAACATGAGCGTCCCTGGGTGGGCTCGAACCACCAACCTTTCGGTTAACAGCCGAACGCGCTAACCGATTGCGCCACAGAGACTGCACGCCGAGGGCCGGCGCACCGGCCGAGGGAGACATGAATAATAAAAACAAAGTTCCTTAAAAGGCTTCCCAATTGCACATTTCTAGAGTGCCTTCTAGAGTGCCTTCTAGTTAAAGGGGGAGAGAGGCAGGGTAAAAGAGGGCATCCTTCGAGCCGGAATCGAACCAGCGACCTAAGGATTACTACGTTGACGCTACAGTCCTCCGCTCTACCAGCTGAGCTATCGAAGGGCCCGCCGGTGGGTCGTAGCCCGTGACTCCTTGCATTCAAAGCCAGCGCTTTGCCCTTTGCGTTAGTCCTTCTGCCTTGAGGGATTGGTCTATGCCGCCTCTGCCTGAAAGGTCAAATGCCTTGGCAGCTGTGATGTGGGAAAGCTCGGCTTCACGTTTTGCACAGCGAGAAAACACAATCGAAGCACCTACCGCGTTTTGTTGGGAGCCCAAAAACCACAGCAGCAACGGTGATGTACCTCCCTGACAGCAAGTAAGCGCAGGAGTGTTTGGAAGCGCATTGCGTCTATCAAAACAAATTGGGCCGAAAGTTAGCAAAAAGTGTTTGGCGTCAGTTGGTAGCAAGAGGCCACACGGGAGGCAGCGTCTTAGCCCGGCTAGCTCAGTCGGTAGAGCATGAGACTCTTAATCTCAGGGTCGTGGGTTCGAGCCCCACGTTGGGCGTATGGCATCGCAACGTTTTGGCCCAGTCAGTGGCATTCATGCGCACTGCACGGCCCCACCTTTACCATATCGACTGGCTTCTCTTCCATTCCCTCTACAAACGGGGAAATGTTTCGAGCTTATCTTTCTAGTGGTCAATTCGTATGGCAGCAAGTTGACCTTGCGCTGGGGCGTGGTTCTTATCAGCGCCACGTGTGACACGAATTGGATAGAGATAGTGGCACAGGCCCCGGACAGCCTTGCGTTGGTGGTATAGTGGTGAGCATAGCTGCCTTCCAAGCAGTTGACCCGGGTTCGATTCCCGGCCAACGCACTCCTATCCCTTTTTGGCCTTGCAAAGCGGCCCTAAGCAAAGACCCAAGTCATCCAGGTCCTTGAAGAAAGCTCCTAAGATATCCTGGCTTAGCGACAACTGTGGAGACTTTCTTCGGCATTCGAAAAGTCTCTGGCCTTATGCTTTAACTCGCTCAGGAGGTCCAGCATTATCCAGGGCCAAGGTTCAGCCATTTTGACTACTGATTCCCAAAGAGAATCAACTCTGTCACACACAACATTGCTAAGTATCTGGCAACAACGCTAACACCCTTAGCTGGCATCATATTGCACCATTTGCTATTCGGTGACGAAGGCATCGAATAGCAAATGACCCGCTTTGGACTGTGTCTTGCAAGGCAAGGAAAGGGGTGCATTTGGGCAAGGAGGCCTACAGGAAACCTACCCACACACACCGCTATCTGCTTTTTGGCTCACACCACCCACTGGAACCCAAGCTGGGGCTTCTTAGGACTCTGCAATATCGGGCTGACGCGGTAACAACAAAAAGAGTCTACAGACCCTCTCAGGTGTGCTTTGAAAGCTTGTGGCTAGCCAGACTGGGTCTTGGCTAAACATCCACAAGGTCACGAAAACAAACTGGGGAGAAGCAGAACATTTGGAGAAATATAGTCACCCCCGTAAGCCACTGGAGTGTCAGAAAAACTCCGGAGGATCTTTAACAACAATTGCATCGCTGTGTACTTCAAGTCCAGCAATACACTGGGACGGAAGCTTGTACATCGGCACTATCTGCACTGCCCATTTTGAACATCGCTCTAGCTAGCCAAGCGATTTGACAACAATTGTCACCTTTAGCCACGCCGATCTAGGCACCAATAGCTATGCAGGCTTCCTGCCACCAACAATGGGATCATCTAACTTGAACAGGGCGGTTCTACAATTTTCACACCTCCCCCTGTTCTTGGACAATCAACATCGACACATTCACATGGTGATTGTCTTAAGGTGTGACTAGAAGTGCTGCAGTTATCTTCCTGAGCCAAAGAAGTGGCTCGATCAACTATGTAAACCTCTTCAACAAACGGCTAGTACATTTGCAAGGGTCTCCAGTGAACGCTTGTTTGTCTGCTCAGTTGCCGGTCACCTGAAGAGAGCCAAAGGACACGCTTTGTTTTAGCCTTCGGGCCCCACTGGGGTAATGGAGAAAACATGAGCGTCCCTGGGTGGGCTCGAACCACCAACCTTTCGGTTAACAGCCGAACGCGCTAACCGATTGCGCCACAGAGACTGCACGCCGAGGGCCGGCGCACCGGCCGAGGGAGACATGAATAATAAAAACAAAGTTCCTTAAAAGGCTTCCCAATTGCACATTTCTAGAGTGCCTTCTAGAGTGCCTTCTAGTTAAAGGGGGAGAGAGGCAGGGTAAAAGAGGGCATCCTTCGAGCCGGAATCGAACCAGCGACCTAAGGATTACTACGTTGACGCTACAGTCCTCCGCTCTACCAGCTGAGCTATCGAAGGGCCCGCCGGTGGGTCGTAGCCCGTGACTCCTTGCATTCAAAGCCAGCGCTTTGCCCTTTGCGTTAGTCCTTCTGCCTTGAGGGATTGGTCTATGCCGCCTCTGCCTGAAAGGTCAAATGCCTTGGCAGCTGTGATGTGGGAAAGCTCGGCTTCACGTTTTGCACAGCGAGAAAACACAATCGAAGCACCTACCGCGTTTTGTTGGGAGCCCAAAAACCACAGCAGCAACGGTGATGTACCTCCCTGACAGCAAGTAAGCGCAGGAGTGTTTGGAAGCGCATTGCGTCTATCAAAACAAATTGGGCCGAAAGTTAGCAAAAAGTGTTTGGCGTCAGTTGGTAGCAAGAGGCCACACGGGAGGCAGCGTCTTAGCCCGGCTAGCTCAGTCGGTAGAGCATGAGACTCTTAATCTCAGGGTCGTGGGTTCGAGCCCCACGTTGGGCGTATGGCATCGCAACGTTTTGGCCCAGTCAGTGGCATTCATGCGCACTGCACGGCCCCACCTTTACCATATCGACTGGCTTCTCTTCCATTCCCTCTACAAACGGGGAAATGTTTCGAGCTTATCTTTCTAGTGGTCAATTCGTATGGCAGCAAGTTGACCTTGCGCTGGGGCGTGGTTCTTATCAGCGCCACGTGTGACACGAATTGGATAGAGATAGTGGCACAGGCCCCGGACAGCCTTGCGTTGGTGGTATAGTGGTGAGCATAGCTGCCTTCCAAGCAGTTGACCCGGGTTCGATTCCCGGCCAACGCACTCCTATCCCTTTTTGGCCTTGCAAAGCGGCCCTAAGCAAAGACCCAAGTCATCCAGGTCCTTGAAGAAAGCTCCTAAGATATCCTGGCTTAGCGACAACTGTGGAGACTTTCTTCGGCATTCGAAAAGTCTCTGGCCTTATGCTTTAACTCGCTCAGGAGGTCCAGCATTATCCAGGGCCAAGGTTCAGCCATTTTGACTACTGATTCCCAAAGAGAATCAACTCTGTCACACACAACATTGCTAAGTATCTGGCAACAACGCTAACACCCTTAGCTGGCATCATATTGCACCATTTGCTATTCGGTGACGAAGGCATCGAATAGCAAATGACCCGCTTTGGACTGTGTCTTGCAAGGCAAGGAAAGGGGTGCATTTGGGCAAGGAGGCCTACAGGAAACCTACCCACACACACCGCTATCTGCTTTTTGGCTCACACCACCCACTGGAACCCAAGCTGGGGCTTCTTAGGACTCTGCAATATCGGGCTGACGCGGTAACAACAAAAGGAGTCTACAGACCCTCTCAGGTGTGCTTTGAAAGCTTGTGGCTAGCCAGACTGGGTCTTGGCTAAACATCCACAAGGTCACGAAAACAAACTGGGGAGAAGCAGAACATTTGGAGAAATATAGTCACCCCCGTAAGCCACTGGAGTGTCAGAAAAACTCCGGAGGATCTTTAACAACAATTGCATCGCTGTGTACTTCAAGTCCAGCAATACACTGGGACGGAAGCTTGTACATCGGCACTATCTGCACTGCCCATTTTGAACATCGCTCTAGCTAGCCAAGCGATTTGACAACAATTGTCACCTTTAGCCACGCCGATCTAGGCACCAATAGCTATGCAGGCTTCCTGCCACCAACAATGGGATCATCTAACTTGAACAGGGCGGTTCTACAATTTTCACACCTCCCCCTGTTCTTGGACAATCAACATCGACACATTCACATGGTGATTGTCTTAAGGTGTGACTAGAAGTGCTGCAGTTATCTTCCTGAGCCAAAGAAGTGGCTCGATCAACTATGTAAACCTCTTCAACAAACGGCTAGTACATTTGCAAGGGTCTCCAGTGAACGCTTGTTTGTCTGCTCAGTTGCCGGTCACCTGAAGAGAGCCAAAGGACACGCTTTGTTTTAGCCTTCGGGCCCCACTGAGGTAATGGAGAAAACATGAGCGTCCCTGGGTGGGCTCGAACCACCAACCTTTCGGTTAACAGCCGAACGCGCTAACCGATTGCGCCACAGAGACTGCACGCCGAGGGCTGGCGCACCGGCCGAGGGAGACATGAATAATAAAAACAAAGTTCCTTAAAAGGCTTCCCAATTGCACATTTCTAGAGTGCCTTCTAGAGTGCCTTCTAGTTAAAGGGGGAGAGAGGCAGGGTAAAAGAGGGCATCCTTCGAGCCGGAATCGAACCAGCGACCTAAGGATTACTACGTTGACGCTACAGTCCTCCGCTCTACCAGCTGAGCTATCGAAGGGCCCGCCGGTGGGTCGTAGCCCGTGACTCCTTGCATTCAAAGCCAGCGCTTTGCCCTTTGCGTTAGTCCTTCTGCCTTGAGGGATTGGTCTATGCCGCCTCTGCCTGAAAGGTCAAATGCCTTGGCAGCTGTGATGTGGGAAAGCTCGGCTTCACGTTTTGCACAGCGAGAAAACACAATCGAAGCACCTACCGCGTTTTGTTGGGAGCCCAAAAACCACAGCAGCAACGGTGATGTACCTCCCTGACAGCAAGTAAGCGCAGGAGTGTTTGGAAGCGCATTGCGTCTATCAAAACAAATTGGGCCGAAAGTTAGCAAAAAGTGTTTGGCGTCAGTTGGTAGCAAGAGGCCACACGGGAGGCAGCGTCTTAGCCCGGCTAGCTCAGTCGGTAGAGCATGAGACTCTTAATCTCAGGGTCGTGGGTTCGAGCCCCACGTTGGGCGTATGGCATCGCAACGTTTTGGCCCAGTCAGTGGCATTCATGCGCACTGCACGGCCCCACCTTTACCATATCGACTGGCTTCTCTTCCATTCCCTCTACAAACGGGGAAATGTTTCGAGCTTATCTTTCTAGTGGTCAATTCGTATGGCAGCAAGTTGACCTTGCGCTGGGGCGTGGTTCTTATCAGCGCCACGTGTGACACGAATTGGATAGAGATAGTGGCACAGACCCCGGACAGCCTTGCGTTGGTGGTATAGTGGTGAGCATAGCTGCCTTCCAAGCAGTTGACCCGGGTTCGATTCCCGGCCAACGCACTCCTATCCCTTTTTGGCCTTGCAAAGCGGCCCTAAGCAAAGACCCAAGTCATCCAGGTCCTTGAAGAAAGCTCCTAAGATATCCTGGCTTAGCGACAACTGTGGAGACTTTCTTCGGCATTCGAAAAGTCTCTGGCCTTATGCTTTAACTCGCTCAGGAGGTCCACCATTATCCAGGGCCAAGGTTCAGCCATTTTGACTACTGATTCCCAAAGAGAATCAACTCTGTCACACACAACATTGCTAAGTATCTGGCAACAACGCTAACACCCTTAGCTGGCATCATATTGCACCATTTGCTATTCGGTGACGAAGGCATCGAATAGCAAATGACCCGCTTTGGACTGTGTCTTGCAAGGCAAGGAAAGGGGTGCATTTGGGCAAGGAGGCCTACAGGAAACCTACCCACACACACCGCTATCTGCTTTTTGGCTCACACCACCCACTGGAACCCAAGCTGGGGCTTCTTAGGACTCTGCAATATCGGGCTGACGCGGTAACAACAAAAAGAGTCTACAGACCCTCTCAGGTGTGCTTTGAAAGCTTGTGGCTAGCCAGACTGGGTCTTGGCTAAACATCCACAAGGTCACGAAAACAAACTGGGGAGAAGCAGAACATTTGGAGAAATATAGTCACCCCCGTAAGCCACTGGAGTGTCAGAAAAACTCCGGAGGATCTTTAACAACAATTGCATCGCTGTGTACTTCAAGTCCAGCAATACACTGGGACGGAAGCTTGTACATCGGCACTATCTGCACTGCCCATTTTGAACATCGCTCTAGCTAGCCAAGCGATTTGACAACAATTGTCACCTTTAGCCACGCCGATCTAGGCACCAATAGCTATGCAGGCTTCCTGCCACCAACAATGGGATCATCTAACTTGAACAGGGCGGTTCTACAATTTTCACACCTCCCCCTGTTCTTGGACAATCAACATCGACACATTCACATGGTGATTGTCTTAAGGTGTGACTAGAAGTGCTGCAGTTATCTTCCTGAGCCAAAGAAGTGGCTCGATCAACTATGTAAACCTCTTCAACAAACGGCTAGTACATTTGCAAGGGTCTCCAGTGAACGCTTGTTTGTCTGCTCAGTTGCCGGTCACCTGAAGAGAGCCAAAGGACACGCTTTGTTTTAGCCTTCGGGCCCCACTGAGGTAATGGAGAAAACATGAGCGTCCCTGGGTGGGCTCGAACCACCAACCTTTCGGTTAACAGCCGAACGCGCTAACCGATTGCGCCACAGAGACTGCACGCCGAGGGCCGGCGCACCGGCCGAGGGAGACATGAATAATAAAAACAAAGTTCCTTAAAAGGCTTCCCAATTGCACATTTCTAGAGTGCCTTCTAGAGTGCCTTCTAGTTAAAGGGGGAGAGAGGCAGGGTAAAAGAGGGCATCCTTCGAGCCGGAATCGAACCAGCGAAAACATGGAGAAAACATGAGCGTCCCTGGGTGGGCTCGAACCACCAACCTTTCGGTTAACAGCCGAACGCGCTAACCGATTGCGCCACAGAGACTGCACGCCGAGGGCCGGCGCACCGGCCGAGGGAGACATGAATAATAAAAACAAAGTTCCTTAAAAGGCTTCCCAATTGCACATTTCTAGAGTGCCTTCTAGAGTGCCTTCTAGTTAAAGGGGGAGAGAGGCAGGGTAAAAGAGGGCATCCTTCGAGCCGGAATCGAACCAGCGACCTAAGGATTACTACGTTGACGCTACAGTCCTCCGCTCTACCAGCTGAGCTATCGAAGGGCCCGCCGGTGGGTCGTAGCCCGTGACTCCTTGCATTCAAAGCCAGCGCTTTGCCCTTTGCGTTAGTCCTTCTGCCTTGAGGGATTGGTCTATGCCGCCTCTGCCTGAAAGGTCAAATGCCTTGGCAGCTGTGATGTGGGAAAGCTCGGCTTCACGTTTTGCACAGCGAGAAAACACAATCGAAGCACCTACCGCGTTTTGTTGGGAGCCCAAAAACCACAGCAGCAACGGTGATGTACCTCCCTGACAGCAAGTAAGCGCAGGAGTGTTTGGAAGCGCATTGCGTCTATCAAAACAAATTGGGCCGAAAGTTAGCAAAAAGTGTTTGGCGTCAGTTGGTAGCAAGAGGCCACACGGGAGGCAGCGTCTTAGCCCGGCTAGCTCAGTCGGTAGAGCATGAGACTCTTAATCTCAGGGTCGTGGGTTCGAGCCCCACGTTGGGCGTATGGCATCGCAACGTTTTGGCCCAGTCAGTGGCATTCATGCGCACTGCACGGCCCCACCTTTACCATATCGACTGGCTTCTCTTCCATTCCCTCTACAAACGGGGAAATGTTTCGAGCTTATCTTTCTAGTGGTCAATTCGTATGGCAGCAAGTTGACCTTGCGCTGGGGCGTGGTTCTTATCAGCGCCACGTGTGACACGAATTGGATAGAGATAGTGGCACAGACCCCGGACAGCCTTGCGTTGGTGGTATAGTGGTGAGCATAGCTGCCTTCCAAGCAGTTGACCCGGGTTCGATTCCCGGCCAACGCACTCCTATCCCTTTTTGGCCTTGCAAAGCGGCCCTAAGCAAAGACCCAAGTCATCCAGGTCCTTGAAGAAAGCTCCTAAGATATCCTGGCTTAGCGACAACTGTGGAGACTTTCTTCGGCATTCGAAAAGTCTCTGGCCTTATGCTTTAACTCGCTCAGGAGGTCCAGCATTATCCAGGGCCAAGGTTCAGCCATTTTGACTACTGATTCCCAAAGAGAATCAACTCTGTCACACACAACATTGCTAAGTATCTGGCAACAACGCTAACACCCTTAGCTGGCATCATATTGCACCATTTGCTATTCGGTGACGAAGGCATCGAATAGCAAATGACCCGCTTTGGACTGTGTCTTGCAAGGCAAGGAAAGGGGTGCATTTGGGCAAGGAGGCCTACAGGAAACCTACCCACACACACCGCTATCTGCTTTTTGGCTCACACCACCCACTGGAACCCAAGCTGGGGCTTCTTAGGACTCTGCAATATCGGGCTGACGCGGTAACAACAAAAAGAGTCTACAGACCCTCTCAGGTGTGCTTTGAAAGCTTGTGGCTAGCCAGACTGGGTCTTGGCTAAACATCCACAAGGTCACGAAAACAAACTGGGGAGAAGCAGAACATTTGGAGAAATATAGTCACCCCCGTAAGCCACTGGAGTGTCAGAAAAACTCCGGAGGATCTTTAACAACAATTGCATCGCTGTGTACTTCAAGTCCAGCAATACACTGGGACGGAAGCTTGTACATCGGCACTATCTGCACTGCCCATTTTGAACATCGCTCTAGCTAGCCAAGCGATTTGACAACAATTGTCACCTTTAGCCACGCCGATCTAGGCACCAATAGCTATGCAGGCTTCCTGCCACCAACAATGGGATCATCTAACTTGAACAGGGCGGTTCTACAATTTTCACACCTCCCCCTGTTCTTGGACAATCAACATCGACACATTCACATGGTGATTGTCTTAAGGTGTGACTAGAAGTGCTGCAGTTATCTTCCTGAGCCAAAGAAGTGGCTCGATCAACTATGTAAACCTCTTCAACAAACGGCTAGTACATTTGCAAGGGTCTCCAGTGAACGCTTGTTTGTCTGCTCAGTTGCCGGTCACCTGAAGAGAGCCAAAGGACACGCTTTGTTTTAGCCTTCGGGCCCCACTGAGGTAATGGAGAAAACATGAGCGTCCCTGGGTGGGCTCGAACCACCAACCTTTCGGTTAACAGCCGAACGCGCTAACCGATTGCGCCACAGAGACTGCACGCCGAGGGCCGGCGCACCGGCCGAGGGAGACATGAATAATAAAAACAAAGTTCCTTAAAAGGCTTCCCAATTGCACATTTCTAGAGTGCCTTCTAGAGTGCCTTCTAGTTAAAGGGGGAGAGAGGCAGGGTAAAAGAGGGCATCCTTCGAGCCGGAATCGAACCAGCGACCTAAGGATTACTACGTTGACGCTACAGTCCTCCGCTCTACCAGCTGAGCTATCGAAGGGCCCGCCGGTGGGTCGTAGCCCGTGACTCCTTGCATTCAAAGCCAGCGCTTTGCCCTTTGCGTTAGTCCTTCTGCCTTGAGGGATTGGTCTATGCCGCCTCTGCCTGAAAGGTCAAATGCCTTGGCAGCTGTGATGTGGGAAAGCTCGGCTTCACGTTTTGCACAGCGAGAAAACACAATCGAAGCACCTACCGCGTTTTGTTGGGAGCCCAAAAACCACAGCAGCAACGGTGATGTACCTCCCTGACAGCAAGTAAGCGCAGGAGTGTTTGGAAGCGCATTGCGTCTATCAAAACAAATTGGGCCGAAAGTTAGCAAAAAGTGTTTGGCGTCAGTTGGTAGCAAGAGGCCACACGGGAGGCAGCGTCTTAGCCCGGCTAGCTCAGTCGGTAGAGCATGAGACTCTTAATCTCAGGGTCGTGGGTTCGAGCCCCACGTTGGGCGTATGGCATCGCAACGTTTTGGCCCAGTCAGTGGCATTCATGCGCACTGCACGGCCCCACCTTTACCATATCGACTGGCTTCTCTTCCATTCCCTCTACAAACGGGGAAATGTTTCGAGCTTATCTTTCTAGTGGTCAATTCGTATGGCAGCAAGTTGACCTTGCGCTGGGGCGTGGTTCTTATCAGCGCCACGTGTGACACGAATTGGATAGAGATAGTGGCACAGGCCCCGGACAGCCTTGCGTTGGTGGTATAGTGGTGAGCATAGCTGCCTTCCAAGCAGTTGACCCGGGTTCGATTCCCGGCCAACGCACTCCTATCCCTTTTTGGCCTTGCAAAGCGGCCCTAAGCAAAGACCCAAGTCATCCAGGTCCTTGAAGAAAGCTCCTAAGATATCCTGGCTTAGCGACAACTGTGGAGACTTTCTTCGGCATTCGAAAAGTCTCTGGCCTTATGCTTTAACTCGCTCAGGAGGTCCAGCATTATCCAGGGCCAAGGTTCAGCCATTTTGACTACTGATTCCCAAAGAGAATCAACTCTGTCACACACAACATTGCTAAGTATCTGGCAACAACGCTAACACCCTTAGCTGGCATCATATTGCACCATTTGCTATTCGGTGACGAAGGCATCGAATAGCAAATGACCCGCTTTGGACTGTGTCTTGCAAGGCAAGGAAAGGGGTGCATTTGGGCAAGGAGGCCTACAGGAAACCTACCCACACACACCGCTATCTGCTTTTTGGCTCACACCACCCACTGGAACCCAAGCTGGGGCTTCTTAGGACTCTGCAATATCGGGCTGACGCGGTAACAACAAAAAGAGTCTACAGACCCTCTCAGGTGTGCTTTGAAAGCTTGTGGCTAGCCAGACTGGGTCTTGGCTAAACATCCACAAGGTCACGAAAACAAACTGGGGAGAAGCAGAACATTTGGAGAAATATAGTCACCCCCGTAAGCCACTGGAGTGTCAGAAAAACTCCGGAGGATCTTTAACAACAATTGCATCGCTGTGTACTTCAAGTCCAGCAATACACTGGGACGGAAGCTTGTACATCGGCACTATCTGCACTGCCCATTTTGAACATCGCTCTAGCTAGCCAAGCGATTTGACAACAATTGTCACCTTTAGCCACGCCGATCTAGGCACCAATAGCTATGCAGGCTTCCTGCCACCAACAATGGGATCATCTAACTTGAACAGGGCGGTTCTACAATTTTCACACCTCCCCCTGTTCTTGGACAATCAACATCGACACATTCACATGGTGATTGTCTTAAGGTGTGACTAGAAGTGCTGCAGTTATCTTCCTGAGCCAAAGAAGTGGCTCGATCAACTATGTAAACCTCTTCAACAAATGGCTAGTACATTTGCAAGGGTCTCCAGTGAACGCTTGTTTGTCTGCTCAGTTGCCGGTCACCTGAAGAGAGCCAAAGGACACGCTTTGTTTTAGCCTTCGGGCCCCACTGAGGTAATGGAGAAAACATGAGCGTCCCTGGGTGGGCTCGAACCACCAACCTTTCGGTTAACAGCCGAACGCGCTAACCGATTGCGCCACAGAGACTGCACGCCGAGGGCCGGCGCACCGGCCGAGGGAGACATGAATAATAAAAACAAAGTTCCTTAAAAGGCTTCCCAATTGCACATTTCTAGAGTGCCTTCTAGAGTGCCTTCTAGTTAAAGGGGGAGAGAGGCAGGGTAAAAGAGGGCATCCTTCGAGCCGGAATCGAACCAGCGACCTAAGGATTACTACGTTGACGCTACAGTCCTCCGCTCTACCAGCTGAGCTATCGAAGGGCCCGCCGGTGGGTCGTAGCCCGTGACTCCTTGCATTCAAAGCCAGCGCTTTGCCCTTTGCGTTAGTCCTTCTGCCTTGAGGGATTGGTCTATGCCGCCTCTGCCTGAAAGGTCAAATGCCTTGGCAGCTGTGATGTGGGAAAGCTCGGCTTCACGTTTTGCACAGCGAGAAAACACAATCGAAGCACCTACCGCGTTTTGTTGGGAGCCCAAAAACCACAGCAGCAACGGTGATGTACCTCCCTGACAGCAAGTAAGCGCAGGAGTGTTTGGAAGCGCATTGCGTCTATCAAAACAAATTGGGCCGAAAGTTAGCAAAAAGTGTTTGGCGTCAGTTGGTAGCAAGAGGCCACACGGGAGGCAGCGTCTTAGCCCGGCTAGCTCAGTCGGTAGAGCATGAGACTCTTAATCTCAGGGTCGTGGGTTCGAGCCCCACGTTGGGCGTATGGCATCGCAACGTTTTGGCCCAGTCAGTGGCATTCATGCGCACTGCACGGCCCCACCTTTACCATATCGACTGGCTTCTCTTCCATTCCCTCTACAAACGGGGAAATGTTTCGAGCTTATCTTTCTAGTGGTCAATTCGTATGGCAGCAAGTTGACCTTGCGCTGGGGCGTGGTTCTTATCAGCGCCACGTGTGACACGAATTGGATAGAGATAGTGGCACAGGCCCCGGACAGCCTTGCGTTGGTGGTATAGTGGTGAGCATAGCTGCCTTCCAAGCAGTTGACCCGGGTTCGATTCCCGGCCAACGCACTCCTATCCCTTTTTGGCCTTGCAAAGCGGCCCTAAGCAAAGACCCAAGTCATCCAGGTCCTTGAAGAAAGCTCCTAAGATATCCTGGCTTAGCGACAACTGTGGAGACTTTCTTCGGCATTCGAAAAGTCTCTGGCCTTATGCTTTAACTCGCTCAGGAGGTCCAGCATTATCCAGGGCCAAGGTTCAGCCATTTTGACTACTGATTCCCAAAGAGAATCAACTCTGTCACACACAACATTGCTAAGTATCTGGCAACAACGCTAACACCCTTAGCTGGCATCATATTGCACCATTTGCTATTCGGTGACGAAGGCATCGAATAGCAAATGACCCGCTTTGGACTGTGTCTTGCAAGGCAAGGAAAGGGGTGCATTTGGGCAAGGAGGCCTACAGGAAACCTACCCACACACACCGCTATCTGCTTTTTGGCTCACACCACCCACTGGAACCCAAGCTGGGGCTTCTTAGGACTCTGCAATATCGGGCTGACGCGGTAACAACAAAAAGAGTCTACAGACCCTCTCAGGTGTGCTTTGAAAGCTTGTGGCTAGCCAGACTGGGTCTTGGCTAAACATCCACAAGGTCACGAAAACAAACTGGGGAGAAGCAGAACATTTGGAGAAATATAGTCACCCCCGTAAGCCACTGGAGTGTCAGAAAAACTCCGGAGGATCTTTAACAACAATTGCATCGCTGTGTACTTCAAGTCCAGCAATACACTGGGACGGAAGCTTGTACATCGGCACTATCTGCACTGCCCATTTTGAACATCGCTCTAGCTAGCCAAGCGATTTGACAACAATTGTCACCTTTAGCCACGCCGATCTAGGCACCAATAGCTATGCAGGCTTCCTGCCACCAACAATGGGATCATCTAACTTGAACAGGGCGGTTCTACAATTTTCACACCTCCCCCTGTTCTTGGACAATCAACATCGACACATTCACATGGTGATTGTCTTAAGGTGTGACTAGAAGTGCTGCAGTTATCTTCCTGAGCCAAAGAAGTGGCTCGATCAACTATGTAAACCTCTTCAACAAACGGCTAGTACATTTGCAAGGGTCTCCAGTGAACGCTTGTTTGTCTGCTCAGTTGCCGGTCACCTGAAGAGAGCCAAAGGACACGCTTTGTTTTAGCCTTCGGGCCCCACTGAGGTAATGGAGAAAACATGAGCGTCCCTGGGTGGGCTCGAACCACCAACCTTTCGGTTAACAGCCGAACGCGCTAACCGATTGCGCCACAGAGACTGCACGCCGAGGGCCGGCGCACCGGCCGAGGGAGACATGAATAATAAAAACAAAGTTCCTTAAAAGGCTTCCCAATTGCACATTTCTAGAGTGCCTTCTAGAGTGCCTTCTAGTTAAAGGGGGAGAGAGGCAGGGTAAAAGAGGGCATCCTTCGAGCCGGAATCGAACCAGCGACCTAAGGATTACTACGTTGACGCTACAGTCCTCCGCTCTACCAGCTGAGCTATCGAAGGGCCCGCCGGTGGGTCGTAGCCCGTGACTCCTTGCATTCAAAGCCAGCGCTTTGCCCTTTGCGTTAGTCCTTCTGCCTTGAGGGATTGGTCTATGCCGCCTCTGCCTGAAAGGTCAAATGCCTTGGCAGCTGTGATGTGGGAAAGCTCGGCTTCACGTTTTGCACAGCGAGAAAACACAATCGAAGCACCTACCGCGTTTTGTTGGGAGCCCAAAAACCACAGCAGCAACGGTGATGTACCTCCCTGACAGCAAGTAAGCGCAGGAGTGTTTGGAAGCGCATTGCGTCTATCAAAACAAATTGGGCCGAAAGTTAGCAAAAAGTGTTTGGCGTCAGTTGGTAGCAAGAGGCCACACGGGAGGCAGCGTCTTAGCCCGGCTAGCTCAGTCGGTAGAGCATGAGACTCTTAATCTCAGGGTCGTGGGTTCGAGCCCCACGTTGGGCGTATGGCATCGCAACGTTTTGGCCCAGTCAGTGGCATTCATGCGCACTGCACGGCCCCACCTTTACCATATCGACTGGCTTCTCTTCCATTCCCTCTACAAACGGGGAAATGTTTCGAGCTTATCTTTCTAGTGGTCAATTCGTATGGCAGCAAGTTGACCTTGCGCTGGGGCGTGGTTCTTATCAGCGCCACGTGTGACACGAATTGGATAGAGATAGTGGCACAGGCCCCGGACAGCCTTGCGTTGGTGGTATAGTGGTGAGCATAGCTGCCTTCCAAGCAGTTGACCCGGGTTCGATTCCCGGCCAACGCACTCCTATCCCTTTTTGGCCTTGCAAAGCGGCCCTAAGCAAAGACCCAAGTCATCCAGGTCCTTGAAGAAAGCTCCTAAGATATCCTGGCTTAGCGACAACTGTGGAGACTTTCTTCGGCATTCGAAAAGTCTCTGGCCTTATGCTTTAACTCGCTCAGGAGGTCCAGCATTATCCAGGGCCAAGGTTCAGCCATTTTGACTACTGATTCCCAAAGAGAATCAACTCTGTCACACACAACATTGCTAAGTATCTGGCAACAACGCTAACACCCTTAGCTGGCATCATATTGCACCATTTGCTATTCGGTGACGAAGGCATCGAATAGCAAATGACCCGCTTTGGACTGTGTCTTGCAAGGCAAGGAAAGGGGTGCATTTGGGCAAGGAGGCCTACAGGAAACCTACCCACACACACCGCTATCTGCTTTTTGGCTCACACCACCCACTGGAACCCAAGCTGGGGCTTCTTAGGACTCTGCAATATCGGGCTGACGCGGTAACAACAAAAGGAGTCTACAGACCCTCTCAGGTGTGCTTTGAAAGCTTGTGGCTAGCCAGACTGGGTCTTGGCTAAACATCCACAAGGTCACGAAAACAAACTGGGGAGAAGCAGAACATTTGGAGAAATATAGTCACCCCCGTAAGCCACTGGAGTGTCAGAAAAACTCCGGAGGATCTTTAACAACAATTGCATCGCTGTGTACTTCAAGTCCAGCAATACACTGGGACGGAAGCTTGTACATCGGCACTATCTGCACTGCCCATTTTGAACATCGCTCTAGCTAGCCAAGCGATTTGACAACAATTGTCACCTTTAGCCACGCCGATCTAGGCACCAATAGCTATGCAGGCTTCCTGCCACCAACAATGGGATCATCTAACTTGAACAGGGCGGTTCTACAATTTTCACACCTCCCCCTGTTCTTGGACAATCAACATCGACACATTCACATGGTGATTGTCTTAAGGTGTGACTAGAAGTGCTGCAGTTATCTTCCTGAGCCAAAGAAGTGGCTCGATCAACTATGTAAACCTCTTCAACAAACGGCTAGTACATTTGCAAGGGTCTCCAGTGAACGCTTGTTTGTCTGCTCAGTTGCCGGTCACCTGAAGAGAGCCAAAGGACACGCTTTGTTTTAGCCTTCGGGCCCCACTGAGGTAATGGAGAAAACATGAGCGTCCCTGGGTGGGCTCGAACCACCAACCTTTCGGTTAACAGCCGAACGCGCTAACCGATTGCGCCACAGAGACTGCACGCCGAGGGCCGGCGCACCGGCCGAGGGAGACATGAATAATAAAAACAAAGTTCCTTAAAAGGCTTCCCAATTGCACATTTCTAGAGTGCCTTCTAGAGTGCCTTCTAGTTAAAGGGGGAGAGAGGCAGGGTAAAAGAGGGCATCCTTCGAGCCGGAATCGAACCAGCGACCTAAGGATTACTACGTTGACGCTACAGTCCTCCGCTCTACCAGCTGAGCTATCGAAGGGCCCGCCGGTGGGTCGTAGCCCGTGACTCCTTGCATTCAAAGCCAGCGCTTTGCCCTTTGCGTTAGTCCTTCTGCCTTGAGGGATTGGTCTATGCCGCCTCTGCCTGAAAGGTCAAATGCCTTGGCAGCTGTGATGTGGGAAAGCTCGGCTTCACGTTTTGCACAGCGAGAAAACACAATCGAAGCACCTACCGCGTTTTGTTGGGAGCCCAAAAACCACAGCAGCAACGGTGATGTACCTCCCTGACAGCAAGTAAGCGCAGGAGTGTTTGGAAGCGCATTGCGTCTATCAAAACAAATTGGGCCGAAAGTTAGCAAAAAGTGTTTGGCGTCAGTTGGTAGCAAGAGGCCACACGGGAGGCAGCGTCTTAGCCCGGCTAGCTCAGTCGGTAGAGCATGAGACTCTTAATCTCAGGGTCGTGGGTTCGAGCCCCACGTTGGGCGTATGGCATCGCAACGTTTTGGCCCAGTCAGTGGCATTCATGCGCACTGCACGGCCCCACCTTTACCATATCGACTGGCTTCTCTTCCATTCCCTCTACAAACGGGGAAATGTTTCGAGCTTATCTTTCTAGTGGTCAATTCGTATGGCAGCAAGTTGACCTTGCGCTGGGGCGTGGTTCTTATCAGCGCCACGTGTGACACGAATTGGATAGAGATAGTGGCACAGACCCCGGACAGCCTTGCGTTGGTGGTATAGTGGTGAGCATAGCTGCCTTCCAAGCAGTTGACCCGGGTTCGATTCCCGGCCAACGCACTCCTATCCCTTTTTGGCCTTGCAAAGCGGCCCTAAGCAAAGACCCAAGTCATCCAGGTCCTTGAAGAAAGCTCCTAAGATATCCTGGCTTAGCGACAACTGTGGAGACTTTCTTCGGCATTCGAAAAGTCTCTGGCCTTATGCTTTAACTCGCTCAGGAGGTCCAGCATTATCCAGGGCCAAGGTTCAGCCATTTTGACTACTGATTCCCAAAGAGAATCAACTCTGTCACACACAACATTGCTAAGTATCTGGCAACAACGCTAACACCCTTAGCTGGCATCATATTGCACCATTTGCTATTCGGTGACGAAGGCATCGAATAGCAAATGACCCGCTTTGGACTGTGTCTTGCAAGGCAAGGAAAGGGGTGCATTTGGGCAAGGAGGCCTACAGGAAACCTACCCACACACACCGCTATCTGCTTTTTGGCTCACACCACCCACTGGAACCCAAGCTGGGGCTTCTTAGGACTCTGCAATATCGGGCTGACGCGGTAACAACAAAAAGAGTCTACAGACCCTCTCAGGTGTGCTTTGAAAGCTTGTGGCTAGCCAGACTGGGTCTTGGCTAAACATCCACAAGGTCACGAAAACAAACTGGGGAGAAGCAGAACATTTGGAGAAATATAGTCACCCCCGTAAGCCACTGGAGTGTCAGAAAAACTCCGGAGGATCTTTAACAACAATTGCATCGCTGTGTACTTCAAGTCCAGCAATACACTGGGACGGAAGCTTGTACATCGGCACTATCTGCACTGCCCATTTTGAACATCGCTCTAGCTAGCCAAGCGATTTGACAACAATTGTCACCTTTAGCCACGCCGATCTAGGCACCAATAGCTATGCAGGCTTCCTGCCACCAACAATGGGATCATCTAACTTGAACAGGGCGGTTCTACAATTTTCACACCTCCCCCTGTTCTTGGACAATCAACATCGACACATTCACATGGTGATTGTCTTAAGGTGTGACTAGAAGTGCTGCAGTTATCTTCCTGAGCCAAAGAAGTGGCTCGATCAACTATGTAAACCTCTTCAACAAACGGCTAGTACATTTGCAAGGGTCTCCAGTGAACGCTTGTTTGTCTGCTCAGTTGCCGGTCACCTGAAGAGAGCCAAAGGACACGCTTTGTTTTAGCCTTCGGGCCCCACTGAGGTAATGGAGAAAACATGAGCGTCCCTGGGTGGGCTCGAACCACCAACCTTTCGGTTAACAGCCGAACGCGCTAACCGATTGCGCCACAGAGACTGCACGCCGAGGGCCGGCGCACCGGCCGAGGGAGACATGAATAATAAAAACAAAGTTCCTTAAAAGGCTTCCCAATTGCACATTTCTAGAGTGCCTTCTAGAGTGCCTTCTAGTTAAAGGGGGAGAGAGGCAGGGTAAAAGAGGGCATCCTTCGAGCCGGAATCGAACCAGCGACCTAAGGATTACTACGTTGACGCTACAGTCCTCCGCTCTACCAGCTGAGCTATCGAAGGGCCCGCCGGTGGGTCGTAGCCCGTGACTCCTTGCATTCAAAGCCAGCGCTTTGCCCTTTGCGTTAGTCCTTCTGCCTTGAGGGATTGGTCTATGCCGCCTCTGCCTGAAAGGTCAAATGCCTTGGCAGCTGTGATGTGGGAAAGCTCGGCTTCACGTTTTGCACAGCGAGAAAACACAATCGAAGCACCTACCGCGTTTTGTTGGGAGCCCAAAAACCACAGCAGCAACGGTGATGTACCTCCCTGACAGCAAGTAAGCGCAGGAGTGTTTGGAAGCGCATTGCGTCTATCAAAACAAATTGGGCCGAAAGTTAGCAAAAAGTGTTTGGCGTCAGTTGGTAGCAAGAGGCCACACGGGAGGCAGCGTCTTAGCCCGGCTAGCTCAGTCGGTAGAGCATGAGACTCTTAATCTCAGGGTCGTGGGTTCGAGCCCCACGTTGGGCGTATGGCATCGCAACGTTTTGGCCCAGTCAGTGGCATTCATGCGCACTGCACGGCCCCACCTTTACCATATCGACTGGCTTCTCTTCCATTCCCTCTACAAACGGGGAAATGTTTCGAGCTTATCTTTCTAGTGGTCAATTCGTATGGCAGCAAGTTGACCTTGCGCTGGGGCGTGGTTCTTATCAGCGCCACGTGTGACACGAATTGGATAGAGATAGTGGCACAGGCCCCGGACAGCCTTGCGTTGGTGGTATAGTGGTGAGCATAGCTGCCTTCCAAGCAGTTGACCCGGGTTCGATTCCCGGCCAACGCACTCCTATCCCTTTTTGGCCTTGCAAAGCGGCCCTAAGCAAAGACCCAAGTCATCCAGGTCCTTGAAGAAAGCTCCTAAGATATCCTGGCTTAGCGACAACTGTGGAGACTTTCTTCGGCATTCGAAAAGTCTCTGGCCTTATGCTTTAACTCGCTCAGGAGGTCCAGCATTATCCAGGGCCAAGGTTCAGCCATTTTGACTACTGATTCCCAAAGAGAATCAACTCTGTCACACACAACATTGCTAAGTATCTGGCAACAACGCTAACACCCTTAGCTGGCATCATATTGCACCATTTGCTATTCGGTGACGAAGGCATCGAATAGCAAATGACCCGCTTTGGACTGTGTCTTGCAAGGCAAGGAAAGGGGTGCATTTGGGCAAGGAGGCCTACAGGAAACCTACCCACACACACCGCTATCTGCTTTTTGGCTCACACCACCCACTGGAACCCAAGCTGGGGCTTCTTAGGACTCTGCAATATCGGGCTGACGCGGTAACAACAAAAAGAGTCTACAGACCCTCTCAGGTGTGCTTTGAAAGCTTGTGGCTAGCCAGACTGGGTCTTGGCTAAACATCCACAAGGTCACGAAAACAAACTGGGGAGAAGCAGAACATTTGGAGAAATATAGTCACCCCCGTAAGCCACTGGAGTGTCAGAAAAACTCCGGAGGATCTTTAACAACAATTGCATCGCTGTGTACTTCAAGTCCAGCAATACACTGGGACGGAAGCTTGTACATCGGCACTATCTGCACTGCCCATTTTGAACATCGCTCTAGCTAGCCAAGCGATTTGACAACAATTGTCACCTTTAGCCACGCCGATCTAGGCACCAATAGCTATGCAGGCTTCCTGCCACCAACAATGGGATCATCTAACTTGAACAGGGCGGTTCTACAATTTTCACACCTCCCCCTGTTCTTGGACAATCAACATCGACACATTCACATGGTGATTGTCTTAAGGTGTGACTAGAAGTGCTGCAGTTATCTTCCTGAGCCAAAGAAGTGGCTCGATCAACTATGTAAACCTCTTCAACAAACGGCTAGTACATTTGCAAGGGTCTCCAGTGAACGCTTGTTTGTCTGCTCAGTTGCCGGTCACCTGAAGAGAGCCAAAGGACACGCTTTGTTTTAGCCTTCGGGCCCCACTGGGGTAATGGAGAAAACATGAGCGTCCCTGGGTGGGCTCGAACCACCAACCTTTCGGTTAACAGCCGAACGCGCTAACCGATTGCGCCACAGAGACTGCACGCCGAGGGCCGGCGCACCGGCCGAGGGAGACATGAATAATAAAAACAAAGTTCCTTAAAAGGCTTCCCAATTGCACATTTCTAGAGTGCCTTCTAGAGTGCCTTCTAGTTAAAGGGGGAGAGAGGCAGGGTAAAAGAGGGCATCCTTCGAGCCGGAATCGAACCAGCGACCTAAGGATTACTACGTTGACGCTACAGTCCTCCGCTCTACCAGCTGAGCTATCGAAGGGCCCGCCGGTGGGTCGTAGCCCGTGACTCCTTGCATTCAAAGCCAGCGCTTTGCCCTTTGCGTTAGTCCTTCTGCCTTGAGGGATTGGTCTATGCCGCCTCTGCCTGAAAGGTCAAATGCCTTGGCAGCTGTGATGTGGGAAAGCTCGGCTTCACGTTTTGCACAGCGAGAAAACACAATCGAAGCACCTACCGCGTTTTGTTGGGAGCCCAAAAACCACAGCAGCAACGGTGATGTACCTCCCTGACAGCAAGTAAGCGCAGGAGTGTTTGGAAGCGCATTGCGTCTATCAAAACAAATTGGGCCGAAAGTTAGCAAAAAGTGTTTGGCGTCAGTTGGTAGCAAGAGGCCACACGGGAGGCAGCGTCTTAGCCCGGCTAGCTCAGTCGGTAGAGCATGAGACTCTTAATCTCAGGGTCGTGGGTTCGAGCCCCACGTTGGGCGTATGGCATCGCAACGTTTTGGCCCAGTCAGTGGCATTCATGCGCACTGCACGGCCCCACCTTTACCATATCGACTGGCTTCTCTTCCATTCCCTCTACAAACGGGGAAATGTTTCGAGCTTATCTTTCTAGTGGTCAATTCGTATGGCAGCAAGTTGACCTTGCGCTGGGGCGTGGTTCTTATCAGCGCCACGTGTGACACGAATTGGATAGAGATAGTGGCACAGGCCCCGGACAGCCTTGCGTTGGTGGTATAGTGGTGAGCATAGCTGCCTTCCAAGCAGTTGACCCGGGTTCGATTCCCGGCCAACGCACTCCTATCCCTTTTTGGCCTTGCAAAGCGGCCCTAAGCAAAGACCCAAGTCATCCAGGTCCTTGAAGAAAGCTCCTAAGATATCCTGGCTTAGCGACAACTGTGGAGACTTTCTTCGGCATTCGAAAAGTCTCTGGCCTTATGCTTTAACTCGCTCAGGAGGTCCAGCATTATCCAGGGCCAAGGTTCAGCCATTTTGACTACTGATTCCCAAAGAGAATCAACTCTGTCACACACAACATTGCTAAGTATCTGGCAACAACGCTAACACCCTTAGCTGGCATCATATTGCACCATTTGCTATTCGGTGACGAAGGCATCGAATAGCAAATGACCCGCTTTGGACTGTGTCTTGCAAGGCAAGGAAAGGGGTGCATTTGGGCAAGGAGGCCTACAGGAAACCTACCCACACACACCGCTATCTGCTTTTTGGCTCACACCACCCACTGGAACCCAAGCTGGGGCTTCTTAGGACTCTGCAATATCGGGCTGACGCGGTAACAACAAAAGGAGTCTACAGACCCTCTCAGGTGTGCTTTGAAAGCTTGTGGCTAGCCAGACTGGGTCTTGGCTAAACATCCACAAGGTCACGAAAACAAACTGGGGAGAAGCAGAACATTTGGAGAAATATAGTCACCCCCGTAAGCCACTGGAGTGTCAGAAAAACTCCGGAGGATCTTTAACAACAATTGCATCGCTGTGTACTTCAAGTCCAGCAATACACTGGGACGGAAGCTTGTACATCGGCACTATCTGCACTGCCCATTTTGAACATCGCTCTAGCTAGCCAAGCGATTTGACAACAATTGTCACCTTTAGCCACGCCGATCTAGGCACCAATAGCTATGCAGGCTTCCTGCCACCAACAATGGGATCATCTAACTTGAACAGGGCGGTTCTACAATTTTCACACCTCCCCCTGTTCTTGGACAATCAACATCGACACATTCACATGGTGATTGTCTTAAGGTGTGACTAGAAGTGCTGCAGTTATCTTCCTGAGCCAAAGAAGTGGCTCGATCAACTATGTAAACCTCTTCAACAAACGGCTAGTACATTTGCAAGGGTCTCCAGTGAACGCTTGTTTGTCTGCTCAGTTGCCGGTCACCTGAAGAGAGCCAAAGGACACGCTTTGTTTTAGCCTTCGGGCCCCACTGAGGTAATGGAGAAAACATGAGCGTCCCTGGGTGGGCTCGAACCACCAACCTTTCGGTTAACAGCCGAACGCGCTAACCGATTGCGCCACAGAGACTGCACGCCGAGGGCCGGCGCACCGGCCGAGGGAGACATGAATAATAAAAACAAAGTTCCTTAAAAGGCTTCCCAATTGCACATTTCTAGAGTGCCTTCTAGAGTGCCTTCTAGTTAAAGGGGGAGAGAGGCAGGGTAAAAGAGGGCATCCTTCGAGCCGGAATCGAACCAGCGACCTAAGGATTACTACGTTGACGCTACAGTCCTCCGCTCTACCAGCTGAGCTATCGAAGGGCCCGCCGGTGGGTCGTAGCCCGTGACTCCTTGCATTCAAAGCCAGCGCTTTGCCCTTTGCGTTAGTCCTTCTGCCTTGAGGGATTGGTCTATGCCGCCTCTGCCTGAAAGGTCAAATGCCTTGGCAGCTGTGATGTGGGAAAGCTCGGCTTCACGTTTTGCACAGCGAGAAAACACAATCGAAGCACCTACCGCGTTTTGTTGGGAGCCCAAAAACCACAGCAGCAACGGTGATGTACCTCCCTGACAGCAAGTAAGCGCAGGAGTGTTTGGAAGCGCATTGCGTCTATCAAAACAAATTGGGCCGAAAGTTAGCAAAAAGTGTTTGGCGTCAGTTGGTAGCAAGAGGCCACACGGGAGGCAGCGTCTTAGCCCGGCTAGCTCAGTCGGTAGAGCATGAGACTCTTAATCTCAGGGTCGTGGGTTCGAGCCCCACGTTGGGCGTATGGCATCGCAACGTTTTGGCCCAGTCAGTGGCATTCATGCGCACTGCACGGCCCCACCTTTACCATATCGACTGGCTTCTCTTCCATTCCCTCTACAAACGGGGAAATGTTTCGAGCTTATCTTTCTAGTGGTCAATTCGTATGGCAGCAAGTTGACCTTGCGCTGGGGCGTGGTTCTTATCAGCGCCACGTGTGACACGAATTGGATAGAGATAGTGGCACAGACCCCGGACAGCCTTGCGTTGGTGGTATAGTGGTGAGCATAGCTGCCTTCCAAGCAGTTGACCCGGGTTCGATTCCCGGCCAACGCACTCCTATCCCTTTTTGGCCTTGCAAAGCGGCCCTAAGCAAAGACCCAAGTCATCCAGGTCCTTGAAGAAAGCTCCTAAGATATCCTGGCTTAGCGACAACTGTGGAGACTTTCTTCGGCATTCGAAAAGTCTCTGGCCTTATGCTTTAACTCGCTCAGGAGGTCCACCATTATCCAGGGCCAAGGTTCAGCCATTTTGACTACTGATTCCCAAAGAGAATCAACTCTGTCACACACAACATTGCTAAGTATCTGGCAACAACGCTAACACCCTTAGCTGGCATCATATTGCACCATTTGCTATTCGGTGACGAAGGCATCGAATAGCAAATGACCCGCTTTGGACTGTGTCTTGCAAGGCAAGGAAAGGGGTGCATTTGGGCAAGGAGGCCTACAGGAAACCTACCCACACACACCGCTATCTGCTTTTTGGCTCACACCACCCACTGGAACCCAAGCTGGGGCTTCTTAGGACTCTGCAATATCGGGCTGACGCGGTAACAACAAAAAGAGTCTACAGACCCTCTCAGGTGTGCTTTGAAAGCTTGTGGCTAGCCAGACTGGGTCTTGGCTAAACATCCACAAGGTCACGAAAACAAACTGGGGAGAAGCAGAACATTTGGAGAAATATAGTCACCCCCGTAAGCCACTGGAGTGTCAGAAAAACTCCGGAGGATCTTTAACAACAATTGCATCGCTGTGTACTTCAAGTCCAGCAATACACTGGGACGGAAGCTTGTACATCGGCACTATCTGCACTGCCCATTTTGAACATCGCTCTAGCTAGCCAAGCGATTTGACAACAATTGTCACCTTTAGCCACGCCGATCTAGGCACCAATAGCTATGCAGGCTTCCTGCCACCAACAATGGGATCATCTAACTTGAACAGGGCGGTTCTACAATTTTCACACCTCCCCCTGTTCTTGGACAATCAACATCGACACATTCACATGGTGATTGTCTTAAGGTGTGACTAGAAGTGCTGCAGTTATCTTCCTGAGCCAAAGAAGTGGCTCGATCAACTATGTAAACCTCTTCAACAAACGGCTAGTACATTTGCAAGGGTCTCCAGTGAACGCTTGTTTGTCTGCTCAGTTGCCGGTCACCTGAAGAGAGCCAAAGGACACGCTTTGTTTTAGCCTTCGGGCCCCACTGAGGTAATGGAGAAAACATGAGCGTCCCTGGGTGGGCTCGAACCACCAACCTTTCGGTTAACAGCCGAACGCGCTAACCGATTGCGCCACAGAGACTGCACGCCGAGGGCCGGCGCACCGGCCGAGGGAGACATGAATAATAAAAACAAAGTTCCTTAAAAGGCTTCCCAATTGCACATTTCTAGAGTGCCTTCTAGAGTGCCTTCTAGTTAAAGGGGGAGAGAGGCAGGGTAAAAGAGGGCATCCTTCGAGCCGGAATCGAACCAGCGACCTAAGGATTACTACGTTGACGCTACAGTCCTCCGCTCTACCAGCTGAGCTATCGAAGGGGCCGCCGGTGGGTCGTAGCCCGTGACTCCTTGCATTCAAAGCCAGCGCTTTGCCCTTTGCGTTAGTCCTTCTGCCTTGAGGGATTGGTCTATGCCGCCTCTGCCTGAAAGGTCAAATGCCTTGGCAGCTGTGATGTGGGAAAGCTCGGCTTCACGTTTTGCACAGCGAGAAAACACAATCGAAGCACCTACCGCGTTTTGTTGGGAGCCCAAAAACCACAGCAGCAACGGTGATGTACCTCCCTGACAGCAAGTAAGCGCAGGAGTGTTTGGAAGCGCATTGCGTCTATCAAAACAAATTGGGCCGAAAGTTAGCAAAAAGTGTTTGGCGTCAGTTGGTAGCAAGAGGCCACACGGGAGGCAGCGTCTTAGCCCGGCTAGCTCAGTCGGTAGAGCATGAGACTCTTAATCTCAGGGTCGTGGGTTCGAGCCCCACGTTGGGCGTATGGCATCGCAACGTTTTGGCCCAGTCAGTGGCATTCATGCGCACTGCACGGCCCCACCTTTACCATATCGACTGGCTTCTCTTCCATTCCCTCTACAAACGGGGAAATGTTTCGAGCTTATCTTTCTAGTGGTCAATTCGTATGGCAGCAAGTTGACCTTGCGCTGGGGCGTGGTTCTTATCAGCGCCACGTGTGACACGAATTGGATAGAGATAGTGGCACAGGCCCCGGACAGCCTTGCGTTGGTGGTATAGTGGTGAGCATAGCTGCCTTCCAAGCAGTTGACCCGGGTTCGATTCCCGGCCAACGCACTCCTATCCCTTTTTGGCCTTGCAAAGCGGCCCTAAGCAAAGACCCAAGTCATCCAGGTCCTTGAAGAAAGCTCCTAAGATATCCTGGCTTAGCGACAACTGTGGAGACTTTCTTCGGCATTCGAAAAGTCTCTGGCCTTATGCTTTAACTCGCTCAGGAGGTCCAGCATTATCCAGGGCCAAGGTTCAGCCATTTTGACTACTGATTCCCAAAGAGAATCAACTCTGTCACACACAACATTGCTAAGTATCTGGCAACAACGCTAACACCCTTAGCTGGCATCATATTGCACCATTTGCTATTCGGTGACGAAGGCATCGAATAGCAAATGACCCGCTTTGGACTGTGTCTTGCAAGGCAAGGAAAGGGGTGCATTTGGGCAAGGAGGCCTACAGGAAACCTACCCACACACACCGCTATCTGCTTTTTGGCTCACACCACCCACTGGAACCCAAGCTGGGGCTTCTTAGGACTCTGCAATATCGGGCTGACGCGGTAACAACAAAAGGAGTCTACAGACCCTCTCAGGTGTGCTTTGAAAGCTTGTGGCTAGCCAGACTGGGTCTTGGCTAAACATCCACAAGGTCACGAAAACAAACTGGGGAGAAGCAGAACATTTGGAGAAATATAGTCACCCCCGTAAGCCACTGGAGTGTCAGAAAAACTCCGGAGGATCTTTAACAACAATTGCATCGCTGTGTACTTCAAGTCCAGCAATACACTGGGACGGAAGCTTGTACATCGGCACTATCTGCACTGCCCATTTTGAACATCGCTCTAGCTAGCCAAGCGATTTGACAACAATTGTCACCTTTAGCCACGCCGATCTAGGCACCAATAGCTATGCAGGCTTCCTGCCACCAACAATGGGATCATCTAACTTGAACAGGGCGGTTCTACAATTTTCACACCTCCCCCTGTTCTTGGACAATCAACATCGACACATTCACATGGTGATTGTCTTAAGGTGTGACTAGAAGTGCTGCAGTTATCTTCCTGAGCCAAAGAAGTGGCTCGATCAACTATGTAAACCTCTTCAACAAACGGCTAGTACATTTGCAAGGGTCTCCAGTGAACGCTTGTTTGTCTGCTCAGTTGCCGGTCACCTGAAGAGAGCCAAAGGACACGCTTTGTTTTAGCCTTCGGGCCCCACTGAGGTAATGGAGAAAACATGAGCGTCCCTGGGTGGGCTCGAACCACCAACCTTTCGGTTAACAGCCGAACGCGCTAACCGATTGCGCCACAGAGACTGCACGCCGAGGGCCGGTGCACCGGCCGAGGGAGACATGAATAATAAAAACAAAGTTCCTTAAAAGGCTTCCCAATTGCACATTTCTAGAGTGCCTTCTAGAGTGCCTTCTAGTTAAAGGGGGAGAGAGGCAGGGTAAAAGAGGGCATCCTTCGAGCCGGAATCGAACCAGCGACCTAAGGATTACTACGTTGACGCTACAGTCCTCCGCTCTACCAGCTGAGCTATCGAAGGGCCCGCCGGTGGGTCGTAGCCCGTGACTCCTTGCATTCAAAGCCAGCGCTTTGCCCTTTGCGTTAGTCCTTCTGCCTTGAGGGATTGGTCTATGCCGCCTCTGCCTGAAAGGTCAAATGCCTTGGCAGCTGTGATGTGGGAAAGCTCGGCTTCACGTTTTGCACAGCGAGAAAACACAATCGAAGCACCTACCGCGTTTTGTTGGGAGCCCAAAAACCACAGCAGCAACGGTGATGTACCTCCCTGACAGCAAGTAAGCGCAGGAGTGTTTGGAAGCGCATTGCGTCTATCAAAACAAATTGGGCCGAAAGTTAGCAAAAAGTGTTTGGCGTCAGTTGGTAGCAAGAGGCCACACGGGAGGCAGCGTCTTAGCCCGGCTAGCTCAGTCGGTAGAGCATGAGACTCTTAATCTCAGGGTCGTGGGTTCGAGCCCCACGTTGGGCGTATGGCATCGCAACGTTTTGGCCCAGTCAGTGGCATTCATGCGCACTGCACGGCCCCACCTTTACCATATCGACTGGCTTCTCTTCCATTCCCTCTACAAACGGGGAAATGTTTCGAGCTTATCTTTCTAGTGGTCAATTCGTATGGCAGCAAGTTGACCTTGCGCTGGGGCGTGGTTCTTATCAGCGCCACGTGTGACACGAATTGGATAGAGATAGTGGCACAGACCCCGGACAGCCTTGCGTTGGTGGTATAGTGGTGAGCATAGCTGCCTTCCAAGCAGTTGACCCGGGTTCGATTCCCGGCCAACGCACTCCTATCCCTTTTTGGCCTTGCAAAGCGGCCCTAAGCAAAGACCCAAGTCATCCAGGTCCTTGAAGAAAGCTCCTAAGATATCCTGGCTTAGCGACAACTGTGGAGACTTTCTTCGGCATTCGAAAAGTCTCTGGCCTTATGCTTTAACTCGCTCAGGAGGTCCAGCATTATCCAGGGCCAAGGTTCAGCCATTTTGACTACTGATTCCCAAAGAGAATCAACTCTGTCACACACAACATTGCTAAGTATCTGGCAACAACGCTAACACCCTTAGCTGGCATCATATTGCACCATTTGCTATTCGGTGACGAAGGCATCGAATAGCAAATGACCCGCTTTGGACTGTGTCTTGCAAGGCAAGGAAAGGGGTGCATTTGGGCAAGGAGGCCTACAGGAAACCTACCCACACACACCGCTATCTGCTTTTTGGCTCACACCACCCACTGGAACCCAAGCTGGGGCTTCTTAGGACTCTGCAATATCGGGCTGACGCGGTAACAACAAAAAGAGTCTACAGACCCTCTCAGGTGTGCTTTGAAAGCTTGTGGCTAGCCAGACTGGGTCTTGGCTAAACATCCACAAGGTCACGAAAACAAACTGGGGAGAAGCAGAACATTTGGAGAAATATAGTCACCCCCGTAAGCCACTGGAGTGTCAGAAAAACTCCGGAGGATCTTTAACAACAATTGCATCGCTGTGTACTTCAAGTCCAGCAATACACTGGGACGGAAGCTTGTACATCGGCACTATCTGCACTGCCCATTTTGAACATCGCTCTAGCTAGCCAAGCGATTTGACAACAATTGTCACCTTTAGCCACGCCGATCTAGGCACCAATAGCTATGCAGGCTTCCTGCCACCAACAATGGGATCATCTAACTTGAACAGGGCGGTTCTACAATTTTCACACCTCCCCCTGTTCTTGGACAATCAACATCGACACATTCACATGGTGATTGTCTTAAGGTGTGACTAGAAGTGCTGCAGTTATCTTCCTGAGCCAAAGAAGTGGCTCGATCAACTATGTAAACCTCTTCAACAAACGGCTAGTACATTTGCAAGGGTCTCCAGTGAACGCTTGTTTGTCTGCTCAGTTGCCGGTCACCTGAAGAGAGCCAAAGGACACGCTTTGTTTTAGCCTTCGGGCCCCACTGAGGTAATGGAGAAAACATGAGCGTCCCTGGGTGGGCTCGAACCACCAACCTTTCGGTTAACAGCCGAACGCGCTAACCGATTGCGCCACAGAGACTGCACGCCGAGGGCCGGCGCACCGGCCGAGGGAGACATGAATAATAAAAACAAAGTTCCTTAAAAGGCTTCCCAATTGCACATTTCTAGAGTGCCTTCTAGAGTGCCTTCTAGTTAAAGGGGGAGAGAGGCAGGGTAAAAGAGGGCATCCTTCGAGCCGGAATCGAACCAGCGACCTAAGGATTACTACGTTGACGCTACAGTCCTCCGCTCTACCAGCTGAGCTATCGAAGGGGCCGCCGGTGGGTCGTAGCCCGTGACTCCTTGCATTCAAAGCCAGCGCTTTGCCCTTTGCGTTAGTCCTTCTGCCTTGAGGGATTGGTCTATGCCGCCTCTGCCTGAAAGGTCAAATGCCTTGGCAGCTGTGATGTGGGAAAGCTCGGCTTCACGTTTTGCACAGCGAGAAAACACAATCGAAGCACCTACCGCGTTTTGTTGGGAGCCCAAAAACCACAGCAGCAACGGTGATGTACCTCCCTGACAGCAAGTAAGCGCAGGAGTGTTTGGAAGCGCATTGCGTCTATCAAAACAAATTGGGCCGAAAGTTAGCAAAAAGTGTTTGGCGTCAGTTGGTAGCAAGAGGCCACACGGGAGGCAGCGTCTTAGCCCGGCTAGCTCAGTCGGTAGAGCATGAGACTCTTAATCTCAGGGTCGTGGGTTCGAGCCCCACGTTGGGCGTATGGCATCGCAACGTTTTGGCCCAGTCAGTGGCATTCATGCGCACTGCACGGCCCCACCTTTACCATATCGACTGGCTTCTCTTCCATTCCCTCTACAAACGGGGAAATGTTTCGAGCTTATCTTTCTAGTGGTCAATTCGTATGGCAGCAAGTTGACCTTGCGCTGGGGCGTGGTTCTTATCAGCGCCACGTGTGACACGAATTGGATAGAGATAGTGGCACAGGCCCCGGACAGCCTTGCGTTGGTGGTATAGTGGTGAGCATAGCTGCCTTCCAAGCAGTTGACCCGGGTTCGATTCCCGGCCAACGCACTCCTATCCCTTTTTGGCCTTGCAAAGCGGCCCTAAGCAAAGACCCAAGTCATCCAGGTCCTTGAAGAAAGCTCCTAAGATATCCTGGCTTAGCGACAACTGTGGAGACTTTCTTCGGCATTCGAAAAGTCTCTGGCCTTATGCTTTAACTCGCTCAGGAGGTCCAGCATTATCCAGGGCCAAGGTTCAGCCATTTTGACTACTGATTCCCAAAGAGAATCAACTCTGTCACACACAACATTGCTAAGTATCTGGCAACAACGCTAACACCCTTAGCTGGCATCATATTGCACCATTTGCTATTCGGTGACGAAGGCATCGAATAGCAAATGACCCGCTTTGGACTGTGTCTTGCAAGGCAAGGAAAGGGGTGCATTTGGGCAAGGAGGCCTACAGGAAACCTACCCACACACACCGCTATCTGCTTTTTGGCTCACACCACCCACTGGAACCCAAGCTGGGGCTTCTTAGGACTCTGCAATATCGGGCTGACGCGGTAACAACAAAAAGAGTCTACAGACCCTCTCAGGTGTGCTTTGAAAGCTTGTGGCTAGCCAGACTGGGTCTTGGCTAAACATCCACAAGGTCACGAAAACAAACTGGGGAGAAGCAGAACATTTGGAGAAATATAGTCACCCCCGTAAGCCACTGGAGTGTCAGAAAAACTCCGGAGGATCTTTAACAACAATTGCATCGCTGTGTACTTCAAGTCCAGCAATACACTGGGACGGAAGCTTGTACATCGGCACTATCTGCACTGCCCATTTTGAACATCGCTCTAGCTAGCCAAGCGATTTGACAACAATTGTCACCTTTAGCCACGCCGATCTAGGCACCAATAGCTATGCAGGCTTCCTGCCACCAACAATGGGATCATCTAACTTGAACAGGGCGGTTCTACAATTTTCACACCTCCCCCTGTTCTTGGACAATCAACATCGACACATTCACATGGTGATTGTCTTAAGGTGTGACTAGAAGTGCTGCAGTTATCTTCCTGAGCCAAAGAAGTGGCTCAATCAACTATGTAAACCTCTTCAACAAACGGCTAGTACATTTGCAAGGGTCTCCAGTGAACGCTTGTTTGTCTGCTCAGTTGCCGGTCACCTGAAGAGAGCCAAAGGACACGCTTTGTTTTAGCCTTCGGGCCCCACTGGGGTAATGGAGAAAACATGAGCGTCCCTGGGTGGGCTCGAACCACCAACCTTTCGGTTAACAGCCGAACGCGCTAACCGATTGCGCCACAGAGACTGCACGCCGAGGGCCGGCGCACCGGCCGAGGGAGACATGAATAATAAAAACAAAGTTCCTTAAAAGGCTTCCCAATTGCACATTTCTAGAGTGCCTTCTAGAGTGCCTTCTAGTTAAAGGGGGAGAGAGGCAGGGTAAAAGAGGGCATCCTTCGAGCCGGAATCGAACCAGCGACCTAAGGATTACTACGTTGACGCTACAGTCCTCCGCTCTACCAGCTGAGCTATCGAAGGGCCCGCCGGTGGGTCGTAGCCCGTGACTCCTTGCATTCAAAGCCAGCGCTTTGCCCTTTGCGTTAGTCCTTCTGCCTTGAGGGATTGGTCTATGCCGCCTCTGCCTGAAAGGTCAAATGCCTTGGCAGCTGTGATGTGGGAAAGCTCGGCTTCACGTTTTGCACAGCGAGAAAACACAATCGAAGCACCTACCGCGTTTTGTTGGGAGCCCAAAAACCACAGCAGCAACGGTGATGTACCTCCCTGACAGCAAGTAAGCGCAGGAGTGTTTGGAAGCGCATTGCGTCTATCAAAACAAATTGGGCCGAAAGTTAGCAAAAAGTGTTTGGCGTCAGTTGGTAGCAAGAGGCCACACGGGAGGCAGCGTCTTAGCCCGGCTAGCTCAGTCGGTAGAGCATGAGACTCTTAATCTCAGGGTCGTGGGTTCGAGCCCCACGTTGGGCGTATGGCATCGCAACGTTTTGGCCCAGTCAGTGGCATTCATGCGCACTGCACGGCCCCACCTTTACCATATCGACTGGCTTCTCTTCCATTCCCTCTACAAACGGGGAAATGTTTCGAGCTTATCTTTCTAGTGGTCAATTCGTATGGCAGCAAGTTGACCTTGCGCTGGGGCGTGGTTCTTATCAGCGCCACGTGTGACACGAATTGGATAGAGATAGTGGCACAGGCCCCGGACAGCCTTGCGTTGGTGGTATAGTGGTGAGCATAGCTGCCTTCCAAGCAGTTGACCCGGGTTCGATTCCCGGCCAACGCACTCCTATCCCTTTTTGGCCTTGCAAAGCGGCCCTAAGCAAAGACCCAAGTCATCCAGGTCCTTGAAGAAAGCTCCTAAGATATCCTGGCTTAGCGACAACTGTGGAGACTTTCTTCGGCATTCGAAAAGTCTCTGGCCTTATGCTTTAACTCGCTCAGGAGGTCCAGCATTATCCAGGGCCAAGGTTCAGCCATTTTGACTACTGATTCCCAAAGAGAATCAACTCTGTCACACACAACATTGCTAAGTATCTGGCAACAACGCTAACACCCTTAGCTGGCATCATATTGCACCATTTGCTATTCGGTGACGAAGGCATCGAATAGCAAATGACCCGCTTTGGACTGTGTCTTGCAAGGCAAGGAAAGGGGTGCATTTGGGCAAGGAGGCCTACAGGAAACCTACCCACACACACCGCTATCTGCTTTTTGGCTCACACCACCCACTGGAACCCAAGCTGGGGCTTCTTAGGACTCTGCAATATCGGGCTGACGCGGTAACAACAAAAGGAGTCTACAGACCCTCTCAGGTGTGCTTTGAAAGCTTGTGGCTAGCCAGACTGGGTCTTGGCTAAACATCCACAAGGTCACGAAAACAAACTGGGGAGAAGCAGAACATTTGGAGAAATATAGTCACCCCCGTAAGCCACTGGAGTGTCAGAAAAACTCCGGAGGATCTTTAACAACAATTGCATCGCTGTGTACTTCAAGTCCAGCAATACACTGGGACGGAAGCTTGTACATCGGCACTATCTGCACTGCCCATTTTGAACATCGCTCTAGCTAGCCAAGCGATTTGACAACAATTGTCACCTTTAGCCACGCCGATCTAGGCACCAATAGCTATGCAGGCTTCCTGCCACCAACAATGGGATCATCTAACTTGAACAGGGCGGTTCTACAATTTTCACACCTCCCCCTGTTCTTGGACAATCAACATCGACACATTCACATGGTGATTGTCTTAAGGTGTGACTAGAAGTGCTGCAGTTATCTTCCTGAGCCAAAGAAGTGGCTCGATCAACTATGTAAACCTCTTCAACAAACGGCTAGTACATTTGCAAGGGTCTCCAGTGAACGCTTGTTTGTCTGCTCAGTTGCCGGTCACCTGAAGAGAGCCAAAGGACACGCTTTGTTTTAGCCTTCGGGCCCCACTGAGGTAATGGAGAAAACATGAGCGTCCCTGGGTGGGCTCGAACCACCAACCTTTCGGTTAACAGCCGAACGCGCTAACCGATTGCGCCACAGAGACTGCACGCCGAGGGCCGGCGCACCGGCCGAGGGAGACATGAATAATAAAAACAAAGTTCCTTAAAAGGCTTCCCAATTGCACATTTCTAGAGTGCCTTCTAGAGTGCCTTCTAGTTAAAGGGGGAGAGAGGCAGGGTAAAAGAGGGCATCCTTCGAGCCGGAATCGAACCAGCGACCTAAGGATTACTACGTTGACGCTACAGTCCTCCGCTCTACCAGCTGAGCTATCGAAGGGCCCGCCGGTGGGTCGTAGCCCGTGACTCCTTGCATTCAAAGCCAGCGCTTTGCCCTTTGCGTTAGTCCTTCTGCCTTGAGGGATTGGTCTATGCCGCCTCTGCCTGAAAGGTCAAATGCCTTGGCAGCTGTGATGTGGGAAAGCTCGGCTTCACGTTTTGCACAGCGAGAAAACACAATCGAAGCACCTACCGCGTTTTGTTGGGAGCCCAAAAACCACAGCAGCAACGGTGATGTACCTCCCTGACAGCAAGTAAGCGCAGGAGTGTTTGGAAGCGCATTGCGTCTATCAAAACAAATTGGGCCGAAAGTTAGCAAAAAGTGTTTGGCGTCAGTTGGTAGCAAGAGGCCACACGGGAGGCAGCGTCTTAGCCCGGCTAGCTCAGTCGGTAGAGCATGAGACTCTTAATCTCAGGGTCGTGGGTTCGAGCCCCACGTTGGGCGTATGGCATCGCAACGTTTTGGCCCAGTCAGTGGCATTCATGCGCACTGCACGGCCCCACCTTTACCATATCGACTGGCTTCTCTTCCATTCCCTCTACAAACGGGGAAATGTTTCGAGCTTATCTTTCTAGTGGTCAATTCGTATGGCAGCAAGTTGACCTTGCGCTGGGGCGTGGTTCTTATCAGCGCCACGTGTGACACGAATTGGATAGAGATAGTGGCACAGACCCCGGACAGCCTTGCGTTGGTGGTATAGTGGTGAGCATAGCTGCCTTCCAAGCAGTTGACCCGGGTTCGATTCCCGGCCAACGCACTCCTATCCCTTTTTGGCCTTGCAAAGCGGCCCTAAGCAAAGACCCAAGTCATCCAGGTCCTTGAAGAAAGCTCCTAAGATATCCTGGCTTAGCGACAACTGTGGAGACTTTCTTCGGCATTCGAAAAGTCTCTGGCCTTATGCTTTAACTCGCTCAGGAGGTCCACCATTATCCAGGGCCAAGGTTCAGCCATTTTGACTACTGATTCCCAAAGAGAATCAACTCTGTCACACACAACATTGCTAAGTATCTGGCAACAACGCTAACACCCTTAGCTGGCATCATATTGCACCATTTGCTATTCGGTGACGAAGGCATCGAATAGCAAATGACCCGCTTTGGACTGTGTCTTGCAAGGCAAGGAAAGGGGTGCATTTGGGCAAGGAGGCCTACAGGAAACCTACCCACACACACCGCTATCTGCTTTTTGGCTCACACCACCCACTGGAACCCAAGCTGGGGCTTCTTAGGACTCTGCAATATCGGGCTGACGCGGTAACAACAAAAAGAGTCTACAGACCCTCTCAGGTGTGCTTTGAAAGCTTGTGGCTAGCCAGACTGGGTCTTGGCTAAACATCCACAAGGTCACGAAAACAAACTGGGGAGAAGCAGAACATTTGGAGAAATATAGTCACCCCCGTAAGCCACTGGAGTGTCAGAAAAACTCCGGAGGATCTTTAACAACAATTGCATCGCTGTGTACTTCAAGTCCAGCAATACACTGGGACGGAAGCTTGTACATCGGCACTATCTGCACTGCCCATTTTGAACATCGCTCTAGCTAGCCAAGCGATTTGACAACAATTGTCACCTTTAGCCACGCCGATCTAGGCACCAATAGCTATGCAGGCTTCCTGCCACCAACAATGGGATCATCTAACTTGAACAGGGCGGTTCTACAATTTTCACACCTCCCCCTGTTCTTGGACAATCAACATCGACACATTCACATGGTGATTGTCTTAAGGTGTGACTAGAAGTGCTGCAGTTATCTTCCTGAGCCAAAGAAGTGGCTCGATCAACTATGTAAACCTCTTCAACAAACGGCTAGTACATTTGCAAGGGTCTCCAGTGAACGCTTGTTTGTCTGCTCAGTTGCCGGTCACCTGAAGAGAGCCAAAGGACACGCTTTGTTTTAGCCTTCGGGCCCCACTGAGGTAATGGAGAAAACATGAGCGTCCCTGGGTGGGCTCGAACCACCAACCTTTCGGTTAACAGCCGAACGCGCTAACCGATTGCGCCACAGAGACTGCACGCCGAGGGCCGGCGCACCGGCCGAGGGAGACATGAATAATAAAAACAAAGTTCCTTAAAAGGCTTCCCAATTGCACATTTCTAGAGTGCCTTCTAGAGTGCCTTCTAGTTAAAGGGGGAGAGAGGCAGGGTAAAAGAGGGCATCCTTCGAGCCGGAATCGAACCAGCGACCTAAGGATTACTACGTTGACGCTACAGTCCTCCGCTCTACCAGCTGAGCTATCGAAGGGGCCGCCGGTGGGTCGTAGCCCGTGACTCCTTGCATTCAAAGCCAGCGCTTTGCCCTTTGCGTTAGTCCTTCTGCCTTGAGGGATTGGTCTATGCCGCCTCTGCCTGAAAGGTCAAATGCCTTGGCAGCTGTGATGTGGGAAAGCTCGGCTTCACGTTTTGCACAGCGAGAAAACACAATCGAAGCACCTACCGCGTTTTGTTGGGAGCCCAAAAACCACAGCAGCAACGGTGATGTACCTCCCTGACAGCAAGTAAGCGCAGGAGTGTTTGGAAGCGCATTGCGTCTATCAAAACAAATTGGGCCGAAAGTTAGCAAAAAGTGTTTGGCGTCAGTTGGTAGCAAGAGGCCACACGGGAGGCAGCGTCTTAGCCCGGCTAGCTCAGTCGGTAGAGCATGAGACTCTTAATCTCAGGGTCGTGGGTTCGAGCCCCACGTTGGGCGTATGGCATCGCAACGTTTTGGCCCAGTCAGTGGCATTCATGCGCACTGCACGGCCCCACCTTTACCATATCGACTGGCTTCTCTTCCATTCCCTCTACAAACGGGGAAATGTTTCGAGCTTATCTTTCTAGTGGTCAATTCGTATGGCAGCAAGTTGACCTTGCGCTGGGGCGTGGTTCTTATCAGCGCCACGTGTGACACGAATTGGATAGAGATAGTGGCACAGGCCCCGGACAGCCTTGCGTTGGTGGTATAGTGGTGAGCATAGCTGCCTTCCAAGCAGTTGACCCGGGTTCGATTCCCGGCCAACGCACTCCTATCCCTTTTTGGCCTTGCAAAGCGGCCCTAAGCAAAGACCCAAGTCATCCAGGTCCTTGAAGAAAGCTCCTAAGATATCCTGGCTTAGCGACAACTGTGGAGACTTTCTTCGGCATTCGAAAAGTCTCTGGCCTTATGCTTTAACTCGCTCAGGAGGTCCAGCATTATCCAGGGCCAAGGTTCAGCCATTTTGACTACTGATTCCCAAAGAGAATCAACTCTGTCACACACAACATTGCTAAGTATCTGGCAACAACGCTAACACCCTTAGCTGGCATCATATTGCACCATTTGCTATTCGGTGACGAAGGCATCGAATAGCAAATGACCCGCTTTGGACTGTGTCTTGCAAGGCAAGGAAAGGGGTGCATTTGGGCAAGGAGGCCTACAGGAAACCTACCCACACACACCGCTATCTGCTTTTTGGCTCACACCACCCACTGGAACCCAAGCTGGGGCTTCTTAGGACTCTGCAATATCGGGCTGACGCGGTAACAACAAAAGGAGTCTACAGACCCTCTCAGGTGTGCTTTGAAAGCTTGTGGCTAGCCAGACTGGGTCTTGGCTAAACATCCACAAGGTCACGAAAACAAACTGGGGAGAAGCAGAACATTTGGAGAAATATAGTCACCCCCGTAAGCCACTGGAGTGTCAGAAAAACTCCGGAGGATCTTTAACAACAATTGCATCGCTGTGTACTTCAAGTCCAGCAATACACTGGGACGGAAGCTTGTACATCGGCACTATCTGCACTGCCCATTTTGAACATCGCTCTAGCTAGCCAAGCGATTTGACAACAATTGTCACCTTTAGCCACGCCGATCTAGGCACCAATAGCTATGCAGGCTTCCTGCCACCAACAATGGGATCATCTAACTTGAACAGGGCGGTTCTACAATTTTCACACCTCCCCCTGTTCTTGGACAATCAACATCGACACATTCACATGGTGATTGTCTTAAGGTGTGACTAGAAGTGCTGCAGTTATCTTCCTGAGCCAAAGAAGTGGCTCGATCAACTATGTAAACCTCTTCAACAAACGGCTAGTACATTTGCAAGGGTCTCCAGTGAACGCTTGTTTGTCTGCTCAGTTGCCGGTCACCTGAAGAGAGCCAAAGGACACGCTTTGTTTTAGCCTTCGGGCCCCACTGAGGTAATGGAGAAAACATGAGCGTCCCTGGGTGGGCTCGAACCACCAACCTTTCGGTTAACAGCCGAACGCGCTAACCGATTGCGCCACAGAGACTGCACGCCGAGGGCCGGCGCACCGGCCGAGGGAGACATGAATAATAAAAACAAAGTTCCTTAAAAGGCTTCCCAATTGCACATTTCTAGAGTGCCTTCTAGAGTGCCTTCTAGTTAAAGGGGGAGAGAGGCAGGGTAAAAGAGGGCATCCTTCGAGCCGGAATCGAACCAGCGACCTAAGGATTACTACGTTGACGCTACAGTCCTCCGCTCTACCAGCTGAGCTATCGAAGGGCCCGCCGGTGGGTCGTAGCCCGTGACTCCTTGCATTCAAAGCCAGCGCTTTGCCCTTTGCGTTAGTCCTTCTGCCTTGAGGGATTGGTCTATGCCGCCTCTGCCTGAAAGGTCAAATGCCTTGGCAGCTGTGATGTGGGAAAGCTCGGCTTCACGTTTTGCACAGCGAGAAAACACAATCGAAGCACCTACCGCGTTTTGTTGGGAGCCCAAAAACCACAGCAGCAACGGTGATGTACCTCCCTGACAGCAAGTAAGCGCAGGAGTGTTTGGAAGCGCATTGCGTCTATCAAAACAAATTGGGCCGAAAGTTAGCAAAAAGTGTTTGGCGTCAGTTGGTAGCAAGAGGCCACACGGGAGGCAGCGTCTTAGCCCGGCTAGCTCAGTCGGTAGAGCATGAGACTCTTAATCTCAGGGTCGTGGGTTCGAGCCCCACGTTGGGCGTATGGCATCGCAACGTTTTGGCCCAGTCAGTGGCATTCATGCGCACTGCACGGCCCCACCTTTACCATATCGACTGGCTTCTCTTCCATTCCCTCTACAAACGGGGAAATGTTTCGAGCTTATCTTTCTAGTGGTCAATTCGTATGGCAGCAAGTTGACCTTGCGCTGGGGCGTGGTTCTTATCAGCGCCACGTGTGACACGAATTGGATAGAGATAGTGGCACAGACCCCGGACAGCCTTGCGTTGGTGGTATAGTGGTGAGCATAGCTGCCTTCCAAGCAGTTGACCCGGGTTCGATTCCCGGCCAACGCACTCCTATCCCTTTTTGGCCTTGCAAAGCGGCCCTAAGCAAAGACCCAAGTCATCCAGGTCCTTGAAGAAAGCTCCTAAGATATCCTGGCTTAGCGACAACTGTGGAGACTTTCTTCGGCATTCGAAAAGTCTCTGGCCTTATGCTTTAACTCGCTCAGGAGGTCCACCATTATCCAGGGCCAAGGTTCAGCCATTTTGACTACTGATTCCCAAAGAGAATCAACTCTGTCACACACAACATTGCTAAGTATCTGGCAACAACGCTAACACCCTTAGCTGGCATCATATTGCACCATTTGCTATTCGGTGACGAAGGCATCGAATAGCAAATGACCCGCTTTGGACTGTGTCTTGCAAGGCAAGGAAAGGGGTGCATTTGGGCAAGGAGGCCTACAGGAAACCTACCCACACACACCGCTATCTGCTTTTTGGCTCACACCACCCACTGGAACCCAAGCTGGGGCTTCTTAGGACTCTGCAATATCGGGCTGACGCGGTAACAACAAAAAGAGTCTACAGACCCTCTCAGGTGTGCTTTGAAAGCTTGTGGCTAGCCAGACTGGGTCTTGGCTAAACATCCACAAGGTCACGAAAACAAACTGGGGAGAAGCAGAACATTTGGAGAAATATAGTCACCCCCGTAAGCCACTGGAGTGTCAGAAAAACTCCGGAGGATCTTTAACAACAATTGCATCGCTGTGTACTTCAAGTCCAGCAATACACTGGGACGGAAGCTTGTACATCGGCACTATCTGCACTGCCCATTTTGAACATCGCTCTAGCTAGCCAAGCGATTTGACAACAATTGTCACCTTTAGCCACGCCGATCTAGGCACCAATAGCTATGCAGGCTTCCTGCCACCAACAATGGGATCATCTAACTTGAACAGGGCGGTTCTACAATTTTCACACCTCCCCCTGTTCTTGGACAATCAACATCGACACATTCACATGGTGATTGTCTTAAGGTGTGACTAGAAGTGCTGCAGTTATCTTCCTGAGCCAAAGAAGTGGCTCGATCAACTATGTAAACCTCTTCAACAAACGGCTAGTACATTTGCAAGGGTCTCCAGTGAACGCTTGTTTGTCTGCTCAGTTGCCGGTCACCTGAAGAGAGCCAAAGGACACGCTTTGTTTTAGCCTTCGGGCCCCACTGAGGTAATGGAGAAAACATGAGCGTCCCTGGGTGGGCTCGAACCACCAACCTTTCGGTTAACAGCCGAACGCGCTAACCGATTGCGCCACAGAGACTGCACGCCGAGGGCCGGCGCACCGGCCGAGGGAGACATGAATAATAAAAACAAAGTTCCTTAAAAGGCTTCCCAATTGCACATTTCTAGAGTGCCTTCTAGAGTGCCTTCTAGTTAAAGGGGGAGAGAGGCAGGGTAAAAGAGGGCATCCTTCGAGCCGGAATCGAACCAGCGACCTAAGGATTACTACGTTGACGCTACAGTCCTCCGCTCTACCAGCTGAGCTATCGAAGGGGCCGCCGGTGGGTCGTAGCCCGTGACTCCTTGCATTCAAAGCCAGCGCTTTGCCCTTTGCGTTAGTCCTTCTGCCTTGAGGGATTGGTCTATGCCGCCTCTGCCTGAAAGGTCAAATGCCTTGGCAGCTGTGATGTGGGAAAGCTCGGCTTCACGTTTTGCACAGCGAGAAAACACAATCGAAGCACCTACCGCGTTTTGTTGGGAGCCCAAAAACCACAGCAGCAACGGTGATGTACCTCCCTGACAGCAAGTAAGCGCAGGAGTGTTTGGAAGCGCATTGCGTCTATCAAAACAAATTGGGCCGAAAGTTAGCAAAAAGTGTTTGGCGTCAGTTGGTAGCAAGAGGCCACACGGGAGGCAGCGTCTTAGCCCGGCTAGCTCAGTCGGTAGAGCATGAGACTCTTAATCTCAGGGTCGTGGGTTCGAGCCCCACGTTGGGCGTATGGCATCGCAACGTTTTGGCCCAGTCAGTGGCATTCATGCGCACTGCACGGCCCCACCTTTACCATATCGACTGGCTTCTCTTCCATTCCCTCTACAAACGGGGAAATGTTTCGAGCTTATCTTTCTAGTGGTCAATTCGTATGGCAGCAAGTTGACCTTGCGCTGGGGCGTGGTTCTTATCAGCGCCACGTGTGACACGAATTGGATAGAGATAGTGGCACAGGCCCCGGACAGCCTTGCGTTGGTGGTATAGTGGTGAGCATAGCTGCCTTCCAAGCAGTTGACCCGGGTTCGATTCCCGGCCAACGCACTCCTATCCCTTTTTGGCCTTGCAAAGCGGCCCTAAGCAAAGACCCAAGTCATCCAGGTCCTTGAAGAAAGCTCCTAAGATATCCTGGCTTAGCGACAACTGTGGAGACTTTCTTCGGCATTCGAAAAGTCTCTGGCCTTATGCTTTAACTCGCTCAGGAGGTCCAGCATTATCCAGGGCCAAGGTTCAGCCATTTTGACTACTGATTCCCAAAGAGAATCAACTCTGTCACACACAACATTGCTAAGTATCTGGCAACAACGCTAACACCCTTAGCTGGCATCATATTGCACCATTTGCTATTCGGTGACGAAGGCATCGAATAGCAAATGACCCGCTTTGGACTGTGTCTTGCAAGGCAAGGAAAGGGGTGCATTTGGGCAAGGAGGCCTACAGGAAACCTACCCACACACACCGCTATCTGCTTTTTGGCTCACACCACCCACTGGAACCCAAGCTGGGGCTTCTTAGGACTCTGCAATATCGGGCTGACGCGGTAACAACAAAAAGAGTCTACAGACCCTCTCAGGTGTGCTTTGAAAGCTTGTGGCTAGCCAGACTGGGTCTTGGCTAAACATCCACAAGGTCACGAAAACAAACTGGGGAGAAGCAGAACATTTGGAGAAATATAGTCACCCCCGTAAGCCACTGGAGTGTCAGAAAAACTCCGGAGGATCTTTAACAACAATTGCATCGCTGTGTACTTCAAGTCCAGCAATACACTGGGACGGAAGCTTGTACATCGGCACTATCTGCACTGCCCATTTTGAACATCGCTCTAGCTAGCCAAGCGATTTGACAACAATTGTCACCTTTAGCCACGCCGATCTAGGCACCAATAGCTATGCAGGCTTCCTGCCACCAACAATGGGATCATCTAACTTGAACAGGGCGGTTCTACAATTTTCACACCTCCCCCTGTTCTTGGACAATCAACATCGACACATTCACATGGTGATTGTCTTAAGGTGTGACTAGAAGTGCTGCAGTTATCTTCCTGAGCCAAAGAAGTGGCTCGATCAACTATGTAAACCTCTTCAACAAACGGCTAGTACATTTGCAAGGGTCTCCAGTGAACGCTTGTTTGTCTGCTCAGTTGCCGGTCACCTGAAGAGAGCCAAAGGACACGCTTTGTTTTAGCCTTCGGGCCCCACTGAGGTAATGGAGAAAACATGAGCGTCCCTGGGTGGGCTCGAACCACCAACCTTTCGGTTAACAGCCGAACGCGCTAACCGATTGCGCCACAGAGACTGCACGCCGAGGGCCGGCGCACCGGCCGAGGGAGACATGAATAATAAAAACAAAGTTCCTTAAAAGGCTTCCCAATTGCACATTTCTAGAGTGCCTTCTAGAGTGCCTTCTAGTTAAAGGGGGAGAGAGGCAGGGTAAAAGAGGGCATCCTTCGAGCCGGAATCGAACCAGCGACCTAAGGATTACTACGTTGACGCTACAGTCCTCCGCTCTACCAGCTGAGCTATCGAAGGGCCCGCCGGTGGGTCGTAGCCCGTGACTCCTTGCATTCAAAGCCAGCGCTTTGCCCTTTGCGTTAGTCCTTCTGCCTTGAGGGATTGGTCTATGCCGCCTCTGCCTGAAAGGTCAAATGCCTTGGCAGCTGTGATGTGGGAAAGCTCGGCTTCACGTTTTGCACAGCGAGAAAACACAATCGAAGCACCTACCGCGTTTTGTTGGGAGCCCAAAAACCACAGCAGCAACGGTGATGTACCTCCCTGACAGCAAGTAAGCGCAGGAGTGTTTGGAAGCGCATTGCGTCTATCAAAACAAATTGGGCCGAAAGTTAGCAAAAAGTGTTTGGCGTCAGTTGGTAGCAAGAGGCCACACAGGAGGCAGCGTCTTAGCCCGGCTAGCTCAGTCGGTAGAGCATGAGACTCTTAATCTCAGGGTCGTGGGTTCGAGCCCCACGTTGGGCGTATGGCATCGCAACGTTTTGGCCCAGTCAGTGGCATTCATGCGCACTGCACGGCCCCACCTTTACCATATCGACTGGCTTCTCTTCCATTCCCTCTACAAACGGGGAAATGTTTCGAGCTTATCTTTCTAGTGGTCAATTCGTATGGCAGCAAGTTGACCTTGCGCTGGGGCGTGGTTCTTATCAGCGCCACGTGTGACACGAATTGGATAGAGATAGTGGCACAGACCCCGGACAGCCTTGCGTTGGTGGTATAGTGGTGAGCATAGCTGCCTTCCAAGCAGTTGACCCGGGTTCGATTCCCGGCCAACGCACTCCTATCCCTTTTTGGCCTTGCAAAGCGGCCCTAAGCAAAGACCCAAGTCATCCAGGTCCTTGAAGAAAGCTCCTAAGATATCCTGGCTTAGCGACAACTGTGGAGACTTTCTTCGGCATTCGAAAAGTCTCTGGCCTTATGCTTTAACTCGCTCAGGAGGTCCAGCATTATCCAGGGCCAAGGTTCAGCCATTTTGACTACTGATTCCCAAAGAGAATCAACTCTGTCACACACAACATTGCTAAGTATCTGGCAACAACGCTAACACCCTTAGCTGGCATCATATTGCACCATTTGCTATTCGGTGACGAAGGCATCGAATAGCAAATGACCCGCTTTGGACTGTGTCTTGCAAGGCAAGGAAAGGGGTGCATTTGGGCAAGGAGGCCTACAGGAAACCTACCCACACACACCGCTATCTGCTTTTTGGCTCACACCACCCACTGGAACCCAAGCTGGGGCTTCTTAGGACTCTGCAATATCGGGCTGACGCGGTAACAACAAAAAGAGTCTACAGACCCTCTCAGGTGTGCTTTGAAAGCTTGTGGCTAGCCAGACTGGGTCTTGGCTAAACATCCACAAGGTCACGAAAACAAACTGGGGAGAAGCAGAACATTTGGAGAAATATAGTCACCCCCGTAAGCCACTGGAGTGTCAGAAAAACTCCGGAGGATCTTTAACAACAATTGCATCGCTGTGTACTTCAAGTCCAGCAATACACTGGGACGGAAGCTTGTACATCGGCACTATCTGCACTGCCCATTTTGAACATCGCTCTAGCTAGCCAAGCGATTTGACAACAATTGTCACCTTTAGCCACGCCGATCTAGGCACCAATAGCTATGCAGGCTTCCTGCCACCAACAATGGGATCATCTAACTTGAACAGGGCGGTTCTACAATTTTCACACCTCCCCCTGTTCTTGGACAATCAACATCGACACATTCACATGGTGATTGTCTTAAGGTGTGACTAGAAGTGCTGCAGTTATCTTCCTGAGCCAAAGAAGTGGCTCGATCAACTATGTAAACCTCTTCAACAAACGGCTAGTACATTTGCAAGGGTCTCCAGTGAACGCTTGTTTGTCTGCTCAGTTGCCGGTCACCTGAAGAGAGCCAAAGGACACGCTTTGTTTTAGCCTTCGGGCCCCACTGAGGTAATGGAGAAAACATGAGCGTCCCTGGGTGGGCTCGAACCACCAACCTTTCGGTTAACAGCCGAACGCGCTAACCGATTGCGCCACAGAGACTGCACGCCGAGGGCCGGCGCACCGGCCGAGGGAGACATGAATAATAAAAACAAAGTTCCTTAAAAGGCTTCCCAATTGCACATTTCTAGAGTGCCTTCTAGAGTGCCTTCTAGTTAAAGGGGGAGAGAGGCAGGGTAAAAGAGGGCATCCTTCGAGCCGGAATCGAACCAGCGACCTAAGGATTACTACGTTGACTCTACAGTCCTCCGCTCTACCAGCTGAGCTATCGAAGGGCCCGCCGGTGGGTCGTAGCCCGTGACTCCTTGCATTCAAAGCCAGCGCTTTGCCCTTTGCGTTAGTCCTTCTGCCTTGAGGGATTGGTCTATGCCGCCTCTGCCTGAAAGGTCAAATGCCTTGGCAGCTGTGATGTGGGAAAGCTCGGCTTCACGTTTTGCACAGCGAGAAAACACAATCGAAGCACCTACCGCGTTTTGTTGGGAGCCCAAAAACCACAGCAGCAACGGTGATGTACCTCCCTGACAGCAAGTAAGCGCAGGAGTGTTTGGAAGCGCATTGCGTCTATCAAAACAAATTGGGCCGAAAGTTAGCAAAAAGTGTTTGGCGTCAGTTGGTAGCAAGAGGCCACACGGGAGGCAGCGTCTTAGCCCGGCTAGCTCAGTCGGTAGAGCATGAGACTCTTAATCTCAGGGTCGTGGGTTCGAGCCCCACGTTGGGCGTATGGCATCGCAACGTTTTGGCCCAGTCAGTGGCATTCATGCGCACTGCACGGCCCCACCTTTACCATATCGACTGGCTTCTCTTCCATTCCCTCTACAAACGGGGAAATGTTTCGAGCTTATCTTTCTAGTGGTCAATTCGTATGGCAGCAAGTTGACCTTGCGCTGGGGCGTGGTTCTTATCAGCGCCACGTGTGACACGAATTGGATAGAGATAGTGGCACAGGCCCCGGACAGCCTTGCGTTGGTGGTATAGTGGTGAGCATAGCTGCCTTCCAAGCAGTTGACCCGGGTTCGATTCCCGGCCAACGCACTCCTATCCCTTTTTGGCCTTGCAAAGCGGCCCTAAGCAAAGACCCAAGTCATCCAGGTCCTTGAAGAAAGCTCCTAAGATATCCTGGCTTAGCGACAACTGTGGAGACTTTCTTCGGCATTCGAAAAGTCTCTGGCCTTATGCTTTAACTCGCTCAGGAGGTCCAGCATTATCCAGGGCCAAGGTTCAGCCATTTTGACTACTGATTCCCAAAGAGAATCAACTCTGTCACACACAACATTGCTAAGTATCTGGCAACAACGCTAACACCCTTAGCTGGCATCATATTGCACCATTTGCTATTCGGTGACGAAGGCATCGAATAGCAAATGACCCGCTTTGGACTGTGTCTTGCAAGGCAAGGAAAGGGGTGCATTTGGGCAAGGAGGCCTACAGGAAACCTACCCACACACACCGCTATCTGCTTTTTGGCTCACACCACCCACTGGAACCCAAGCTGGGGCTTCTTAGGACTCTGCAATATCGGGCTGACGCGGTAACAACAAAAAGAGTCTACAGACCCTCTCAGGTGTGCTTTGAAAGCTTGTGGCTAGCCAGACTGGGTCTTGGCTAAACATCCACAAGGTCACGAAAACAAACTGGGGAGAAGCAGAACATTTGGAGAAATATAGTCACCCCCGTAAGCCACTGGAGTGTCAGAAAAACTCCGGAGGATCTTTAACAACAATTGCATCGCTGTGTACTTCAAGTCCAGCAATACACTGGGACGGAAGCTTGTACATCGGCACTATCTGCACTGCCCATTTTGAACATCGCTCTAGCTAGCCAAGCGATTTGACAACAATTGTCACCTTTAGCCACGCCGATCTAGGCACCAATAGCTATGCAGGCTTCCTGCCACCAACAATGGGATCATCTAACTTGAACAGGGCGGTTCTACAATTTTCACACCTCCCCCTGTTCTTGGACAATCAACATCGACACATTCACATGGTGATTGTCTTAAGGTGTGACTAGAAGTGCTGCAGTTATCTTCCTGAGCCAAAGAAGTGGCTCGATCAACTATGTAAACCTCTTCAACAAACGGCTAGTACATTTGCAAGGGTCTCCAGTGAACGCTTGTTTGTCTGCTCAGTTGCCGGTCACCTGAAGAGAGCCAAAGGACACGCTTTGTTTTAGCCTTCGGGCCCCACTGGGGTAATGGAGAAAACATGAGCGTCCCTGGGTGGGCTCGAACCACCAACCTTTCGGTTAACAGCCGAACGCGCTAACCGATTGCGCCACAGAGACTGCACGCCGAGGGCCGGCGCACCGGCCGAGGGAGACATGAATAATAAAAACAAAGTTCCTTAAAAGGCTTCCCAATTGCACATTTCTAGAGTGCCTTCTAGAGTGCCTTCTAGTTAAAGGGGGAGAGAGGCAGGGTAAAAGAGGGCATCCTTCGAGCCGGAATCGAACCAGCGACCTAAGGATTACTACGTTGACGCTACAGTCCTCCGCTCTACCAGCTGAGCTATCGAAGGGCCCGCCGGTGGGTCGTAGCCCGTGACTCCTTGCATTCAAAGCCAGCGCTTTGCCCTTTGCGTTAGTCCTTCTGCCTTGAGGGATTGGTCTATGCCGCCTCTGCCTGAAAGGTCAAATGCCTTGGCAGCTGTGATGTGGGAAAGCTCGGCTTCACGTTTTGCACAGCGAGAAAACACAATCGAAGCACCTACCGCGTTTTGTTGGGAGCCCAAAAACCACAGCAGCAACGGTGATGTACCTCCCTGACAGCAAGTAAGCGCAGGAGTGTTTGGAAGCGCATTGCGTCTATCAAAACAAATTGGGCCGAAAGTTAGCAAAAAGTGTTTGGCGTCAGTTGGTAGCAAGAGGCCACACGGGAGGCAGCGTCTTAGCCCGGCTAGCTCAGTCGGTAGAGCATGAGACTCTTAATCTCAGGGTCGTGGGTTCGAGCCCCACGTTGGGCGTATGGCATCGCAACGTTTTGGCCCAGTCAGTGGCATTCATGCGCACTGCACGGCCCCACCTTTACCATATCGACTGGCTTCTCTTCCATTCCCTCTACAAACGGGGAAATGTTTCGAGCTTATCTTTCTAGTGGTCAATTCGTATGGCAGCAAGTTGACCTTGCGCTGGGGCGTGGTTCTTATCAGCGCCACGTGTGACACGAATTGGATAGAGATAGTGGCACAGGCCCCGGACAGCCTTGCGTTGGTGGTATAGTGGTGAGCATAGCTGCCTTCCAAGCAGTTGACCCGGGTTCGATTCCCGGCCAACGCACTCCTATCCCTTTTTGGCCTTGCAAAGCGGCCCTAAGCAAAGACCCAAGTCATCCAGGTCCTTGAAGAAAGCTCCTAAGATATCCTGGCTTAGCGACAACTGTGGAGACTTTCTTCGGCATTCGAAAAGTCTCTGGCCTTATGCTTTAACTCGCTCAGGAGGTCCACCATTATCCAGGGCCAAGGTTCAGCCATTTTGACTACTGATTCCCAAAGAGAATCAACTCTGTCACACACAACATTGCTAAGTATCTGGCAACAACGCTAACACCCTTAGCTGGCATCATATTGCACCATTTGCTATTCGGTGACGAAGGCATCGAATAGCAAATGACCCGCTTTGGACTGTGTCTTGCAAGGCAAGGAAAGGGGTGCATTTGGGCAAGGAGGCCTACAGGAAACCTACCCACACACACCGCTATCTGCTTTTTGGCTCACACCACCCACTGGAACCCAAGCTGGGGCTTCTTAGGACTCTGCAATATCGGGCTGACGCGGTAACAACAAAAGGAGTCTACAGACCCTCTCAGGTGTGCTTTGAAAGCTTGTGGCTAGCCAGACTGGGTCTTGGCTAAACATCCACAAGGTCACGAAAACAAACTGGGGAGAAGCAGAACATTTGGAGAAATATAGTCACCCCCGTAAGCCACTGGAGTGTCAGAAAAACTCCGGAGGATCTTTAACAACAATTGCATCGCTGTGTACTTCAAGTCCAGCAATACACTGGGACGGAAGCTTGTACATCGGCACTATCTGCACTGCCCATTTTGAACATCGCTCTAGCTAGCCAAGCGATTTGACAACAATTGTCACCTTTAGCCACGCCGATCTAGGCACCAATAGCTATGCAGGCTTCCTGCCACCAACAATGGGATCATCTAACTTGAACAGGGCGGTTCTACAATTTTCACACCTCCCCCTGTTCTTGGACAATCAACATCGACACATTCACATGGTGATTGTCTTAAGGTGTGACTAGAAGTGCTGCAGTTATCTTCCTGAGCCAAAGAAGTGGCTCGATCAACTATGTAAACCTCTTCAACAAACGGCTAGTACATTTGCAAGGGTCTCCAGTGAACGCTTGTTTGTCTGCTCAGTTGCCGGTCACCTGAAGAGAGCCAAAGGACACGCTTTGTTTTAGCCTTCGGGCCCCACTGAGGTAATGGAGAAAACATGAGCGTCCCTGGGTGGGCTCGAACCACCAACCTTTCGGTTAACAGCCGAACGCGCTAACCGATTGCGCCACAGAGACTGCACGCCGAGGGCCGGCGCACCGGCCGAGGGAGACATGAATAATAAAAACAAAGTTCCTTAAAAGGCTTCCCAATTGCACATTTCTAGAGTGCCTTCTAGAGTGCCTTCTAGTTAAAGGGGGAGAGAGGCAGGGTAAAAGAGGGCATCCTTCGAGCCGGAATCGAACCAGCGACCTAAGGATTACTACGTTGACGCTACAGTCCTCCGCTCTACCAGCTGAGCTATCGAAGGGCCCGCCGGTGGGTCGTAGCCCGTGACTCCTTGCATTCAAAGCCAGCGCTTTGCCCTTTGCGTTAGTCCTTCTGCCTTGAGGGATTGGTCTATGCCGCCTCTGCCTGAAAGGTCAAATGCCTTGGCAGCTGTGATGTGGGAAAGCTCGGCTTCACGTTTTGCACAGCGAGAAAACACAATCGAAGCACCTACCGCGTTTTGTTGGGAGCCCAAAAACCACAGCAGCAACGGTGATGTACCTCCCTGACAGCAAGTAAGCGCAGGAGTGTTTGGAAGCGCATTGCGTCTATCAAAACAAATTGGGCCGAAAGTTAGCAAAAAGTGTTTGGCGTCAGTTGGTAGCAAGAGGCCACACGGGAGGCAGCGTCTTAGCCCGGCTAGCTCAGTCGGTAGAGCATGAGACTCTTAATCTCAGGGTCGTGGGTTCGAGCCCCACGTTGGGCGTATGGCATCGCAACGTTTTGGCCCAGTCAGTGGCATTCATGCGCACTGCACGGCCCCACCTTTACCATATCGACTGGCTTCTCTTCCATTCCCTCTACAAACGGGGAAATGTTTCGAGCTTATCTTTCTAGTGGTCAATTCGTATGGCAGCAAGTTGACCTTGCGCTGGGGCGTGGTTCTTATCAGCGCCACGTGTGACACGAATTGGATAGAGATAGTGGCACAGACCCCGGACAGCCTTGCGTTGGTGGTATAGTGGTGAGCATAGCTGCCTTCCAAGCAGTTGACCCGGGTTCGATTCCCGGCCAACGCACTCCTATCCCTTTTTGGCCTTGCAAAGCGGCCCTAAGCAAAGACCCAAGTCATCCAGGTCCTTGAAGAAAGCTCCTAAGATATCCTGGCTTAGCGACAACTGTGGAGACTTTCTTCGGCATTCGAAAAGTCTCTGGCCTTATGCTTTAACTCGCTCAGGAGGTCCACCATTATCCAGGGCCAAGGTTCAGCCATTTTGACTACTGATTCCCAAAGAGAATCAACTCTGTCACACACAACATTGCTAAGTATCTGGCAACAACGCTAACACCCTTAGCTGGCATCATATTGCACCATTTGCTATTCGGTGACGAAGGCATCGAATAGCAAATGACCCGCTTTGGACTGTGTCTTGCAAGGCAAGGAAAGGGGTGCATTTGGGCAAGGAGGCCTACAGGAAACCTACCCACACACACCGCTATCTGCTTTTTGGCTCACACCACCCACTGGAACCCAAGCTGGGGCTTCTTAGGACTCTGCAATATCGGGCTGACGCGGTAACAACAAAAAGAGTCTACAGACCCTCTCAGGTGTGCTTTGAAAGCTTGTGGCTAGCCAGACTGGGTCTTGGCTAAACATCCACAAGGTCACGAAAACAAACTGGGGAGAAGCAGAACATTTGGAGAAATATAGTCACCCCCGTAAGCCACTGGAGTGTCAGAAAAACTCCGGAGGATCTTTAACAACAATTGCATCGCTGTGTACTTCAAGTCCAGCAATACACTGGGACGGAAGCTTGTACATCGGCACTATCTGCACTGCCCATTTTGAACATCGCTCTAGCTAGCCAAGCGATTTGACAACAATTGTCACCTTTAGCCACGCCGATCTAGGCACCAATAGCTATGCAGGCTTCCTGCCACCAACAATGGGATCATCTAACTTGAACAGGGCGGTTCTACAATTTTCACACCTCCCCCTGTTCTTGGACAATCAACATCGACACATTCACATGGTGATTGTCTTAAGGTGTGACTAGAAGTGCTGCAGTTATCTTCCTGAGCCAAAGAAGTGGCTCGATCAACTATGTAAACCTCTTCAACAAACGGCTAGTACATTTGCAAGGGTCTCCAGTGAACGCTTGTTTGTCTGCTCAGTTGCCGGTCACCTGAAGAGAGCCAAAGGACACGCTTTGTTTTAGCCTTCGGGCCCCACTGAGGTAATGGAGAAAACATGAGCGTCCCTGGGTGGGCTCGAACCACCAACCTTTCGGTTAACAGCCGAACGCGCTAACCGATTGCGCCACAGAGACTGCACGCCGAGGGCCGGCGCACCGGCCGAGGGAGACATGAATAATAAAAACAAAGTTCCTTAAAAGGCTTCCCAATTGCACATTTCTAGAGTGCCTTCTAGAGTGCCTTCTAGTTAAAGGGGGAGAGAGGCAGGGTAAAAGAGGGCATCCTTCGAGCCGGAATCGAACCAGCGACCTAAGGATTACTACGTTGACGCTACAGTCCTCCGCTCTACCAGCTGAGCTATCGAAGGGGCCGCCGGTGGGTCGTAGCCCGTGACTCCTTGCATTCAAAGCCAGCGCTTTGCCCTTTGCGTTAGTCCTTCTGCCTTGAGGGATTGGTCTATGCCGCCTCTGCCTGAAAGGTCAAATGCCTTGGCAGCTGTGATGTGGGAAAGCTCGGCTTCACGTTTTGCACAGCGAGAAAACACAATCGAAGCACCTACCGCGTTTTGTTGGGAGCCCAAAAACCACAGCAGCAACGGTGATGTACCTCCCTGACAGCAAGTAAGCGCAGGAGTGTTTGGAAGCGCATTGCGTCTATCAAAACAAATTGGGCCGAAAGTTAGCAAAAAGTGTTTGGCGTCAGTTGGTAGCAAGAGGCCACACGGGAGGCAGCGTCTTAGCCCGGCTAGCTCAGTCGGTAGAGCATGAGACTCTTAATCTCAGGGTCGTGGGTTCGAGCCCCACGTTGGGCGTATGGCATCGCAACGTTTTGGCCCAGTCAGTGGCATTCATGCGCACTGCACGGCCCCACCTTTACCATATCGACTGGCTTCTCTTCCATTCCCTCTACAAACGGGGAAATGTTTCGAGCTTATCTTTCTAGTGGTCAATTCGTATGGCAGCAAGTTGACCTTGCGCTGGGGCGTGGTTCTTATCAGCGCCACGTGTGACACGAATTGGATAGAGATAGTGGCACAGGCCCCGGACAGCCTTGCGTTGGTGGTATAGTGGTGAGCATAGCTGCCTTCCAAGCAGTTGACCCGGGTTCGATTCCCGGCCAACGCACTCCTATCCCTTTTTGGCCTTGCAAAGCGGCCCTAAGCAAAGACCCAAGTCATCCAGGTCCTTGAAGAAAGCTCCTAAGATATCCTGGCTTAGCGACAACTGTGGAGACTTTCTTCGGCATTCGAAAAGTCTCTGGCCTTATGCTTTAACTCGCTCAGGAGGTCCAGCATTATCCAGGGCCAAGGTTCAGCCATTTTGACTACTGATTCCCAAAGAGAATCAACTCTGTCACACACAACATTGCTAAGTATCTGGCAACAACGCTAACACCCTTAGCTGGCATCATATTGCACCATTTGCTATTCGGTGACGAAGGCATCGAATAGCAAATGACCCGCTTTGGACTGTGTCTTGCAAGGCAAGGAAAGGGGTGCATTTGGGCAAGGAGGCCTACAGGAAACCTACCCACACACACCGCTATCTGCTTTTTGGCTCACACCACCCACTGGAACCCAAGCTGGGGCTTCTTAGGACTCTGCAATATCGGGCTGACGCGGTAACAACAAAAGGAGTCTACAGACCCTCTCAGGTGTGCTTTGAAAGCTTGTGGCTAGCCAGACTGGGTCTTGGCTAAACATCCACAAGGTCACGAAAACAAACTGGGGAGAAGCAGAACATTTGGAGAAATATAGTCACCCCCGTAAGCCACTGGAGTGTCAGAAAAACTCCGGAGGATCTTTAACAACAATTGCATCGCTGTGTACTTCAAGTCCAGCAATACACTGGGACGGAAGCTTGTACATCGGCACTATCTGCACTGCCCATTTTGAACATCGCTCTAGCTAGCCAAGCGATTTGACAACAATTGTCACCTTTAGCCACGCCGATCTAGGCACCAATAGCTATGCAGGCTTCCTGCCACCAACAATGGGATCATCTAACTTGAACAGGGCGGTTCTACAATTTTCACACCTCCCCCTGTTCTTGGACAATCAACATCGACACATTCACATGGTGATTGTCTTAAGGTGTGACTAGAAGTGCTGCAGTTATCTTCCTGAGCCAAAGAAGTGGCTCGATCAACTATGTAAACCTCTTCAACAAACGGCTAGTACATTTGCAAGGGTCTCCAGTGAACGCTTGTTTGTCTGCTCAGTTGCCGGTCACCTGAAGAGAGCCAAAGGACACGCTTTGTTTTAGCCTTCGGGCCCCACTGAGGTAATGGAGAAAACATGAGCGTCCCTGGGTGGGCTCGAACCACCAACCTTTCGGTTAACAGCCGAACGCGCTAACCGATTGCGCCACAGAGACTGCACGCCGAGGGCCGGCGCACCGGCCGAGGGAGACATGAATAATAAAAACAAAGTTCCTTAAAAGGCTTCCCAATTGCACATTTCTAGAGTGCCTTCTAGAGTGCCTTCTAGTTAAAGGGGGAGAGAGGCAGGGTAAAAGAGGGCATCCTTCGAGCCGGAATCGAACCAGCGACCTAAGGATTACTACGTTGACGCTACAGTCCTCCGCTCTACCAGCTGAGCTATCGAAGGGCCCGCCGGTGGGTCGTAGCCCGTGACTCCTTGCATTCAAAGCCAGCGCTTTGCCCTTTGCGTTAGTCCTTCTGCCTTGAGGGATTGGTCTATGCCGCCTCTGCCTGAAAGGTCAAATGCCTTGGCAGCTGTGATGTGGGAAAGCTCGGCTTCACGTTTTGCACAGCGAGAAAACACAATCGAAGCACCTACCGCGTTTTGTTGGGAGCCCAAAAACCACAGCAGCAACGGTGATGTACCTCCCTGACAGCAAGTAAGCGCAGGAGTGTTTGGAAGCGCATTGCGTCTATCAAAACAAATTGGGCCGAAAGTTAGCAAAAAGTGTTTGGCGTCAGTTGGTAGCAAGAGGCCACACGGGAGGCAGCGTCTTAGCCCGGCTAGCTCAGTCGGTAGAGCATGAGACTCTTAATCTCAGGGTCGTGGGTTCGAGCCCCACGTTGGGCGTATGGCATCGCAACGTTTTGGCCCAGTCAGTGGCATTCATGCGCACTGCACGGCCCCACCTTTACCATATCGACTGGCTTCTCTTCCATTCCCTCTACAAACGGGGAAATGTTTCGAGCTTATCTTTCTAGTGGTCAATTCGTATGGCAGCAAGTTGACCTTGCGCTGGGGCGTGGTTCTTATCAGCGCCACGTGTGACACGAATTGGATAGAGATAGTGGCACAGACCCCGGACAGCCTTGCGTTGGTGGTATAGTGGTGAGCATAGCTGCCTTCCAAGCAGTTGACCCGGGTTCGATTCCCGGCCAACGCACTCCTATCCCTTTTTGGCCTTGCAAAGCGGCCCTAAGCAAAGACCCAAGTCATCCAGGTCCTTGAAGAAAGCTCCTAAGATATCCTGGCTTAGCGACAACTGTGGAGACTTTCTTCGGCATTCGAAAAGTCTCTGGCCTTATGCTTTAACTCGCTCAGGAGGTCCAGCATTATCCAGGGCCAAGGTTCAGCCATTTTGACTACTGATTCCCAAAGAGAATCAACTCTGTCACACACAACATTGCTAAGTATCTGGCAACAACGCTAACACCCTTAGCTGGCATCATATTGCACCATTTGCTATTCGGTGACGAAGGCATCGAATAGCAAATGACCCGCTTTGGACTGTGTCTTGCAAGGCAAGGAAAGGGGTGCATTTGGGCAAGGAGGCCTACAGGAAACCTACCCACACACACCGCTATCTGCTTTTTGGCTCACACCACCCACTGGAACCCAAGCTGGGGCTTCTTAGGACTCTGCAATATCGGGCTGACGCGGTAACAACAAAAAGAGTCTACAGACCCTCTCAGGTGTGCTTTGAAAGCTTGTGGCTAGCCAGACTGGGTCTTGGCTAAACATCCACAAGGTCACGAAAACAAACTGGGGAGAAGCAGAACATTTGGAGAAATATAGTCACCCCCGTAAGCCACTGGAGTGTCAGAAAAACTCCGGAGGATCTTTAACAACAATTGCATCGCTGTGTACTTCAAGTCCAGCAATACACTGGGACGGAAGCTTGTACATCGGCACTATCTGCACTGCCCATTTTGAACATCGCTCTAGCTAGCCAAGCGATTTGACAACAATTGTCACCTTTAGCCACGCCGATCTAGGCACCAATAGCTATGCAGGCTTCCTGCCACCAACAATGGGATCATCTAACTTGAACAGGGCGGTTCTACAATTTTCACACCTCCCCCTGTTCTTGGACAATCAACATCGACACATTCACATGGTGATTGTCTTAAGGTGTGACTAGAAGTGCTGCAGTTATCTTCCTGAGCCAAAGAAGTGGCTCGATCAACTATGTAAACCTCTTCAACAAACGGCTAGTACATTTGCAAGGGTCTCCAGTGAACGCTTGTTTGTCTGCTCAGTTGCCGGTCACCTGAAGAGAGCCAAAGGACACGCTTTGTTTTAGCCTTCGGGCCCCACTGAGGTAATGGAGAAAACATGAGCGTCCCTGGGTGGGCTCGAACCACCAACCTTTCGGTTAACAGCCGAACGCGCTAACCGATTGCGCCACAGAGACTGCACGCCGAGGGCCGGCGCACCGGCCGAGGGAGACATGAATAATAAAAACAAAGTTCCTTAAAAGGCTTCCCAATTGCACATTTCTAGAGTGCCTTCTAGAGTGCCTTCTAGTTAAAGGGGGAGAGAGGCAGGGTAAAAGAGGGCATCCTTCGAGCCGGAATCGAACCAGCGACCTAAGGATTACTACGTTGACGCTACAGTCCTCCGCTCTACCAGCTGAGCTATCGAAGGGCCCGCCGGTGGGTCGTAGCCCGTGACTCCTTGCATTCAAAGCCAGCGCTTTGCCCTTTGCGTTAGTCCTTCTGCCTTGAGGGATTGGTCTATGCCGCCTCTGCCTGAAAGGTCAAATGCCTTGGCAGCTGTGATGTGGGAAAGCTCGGCTTCACGTTTTGCACAGCGAGAAAACACAATCGAAGCACCTACCGCGTTTTGTTGGGAGCCCAAAAACCACAGCAGCAACGGTGATGTACCTCCCTGACAGCAAGTAAGCGCAGGAGTGTTTGGAAGCGCATTGCGTCTATCAAAACAAATTGGGCCGAAAGTTAGCAAAAAGTGTTTGGCGTCAGTTGGTAGCAAGAGGCCACACGGGAGGCAGCGTCTTAGCCCGGCTAGCTCAGTCGGTAGAGCATGAGACTCTTAATCTCAGGGTCGTGGGTTCGAGCCCCACGTTGGGCGTATGGCATCGCAACGTTTTGGCCCAGTCAGTGGCATTCATGCGCACTGCACGGCCCCACCTTTACCATATCGACTGGCTTCTCTTCCATTCCCTCTACAAACGGGGAAATGTTTCGAGCTTATCTTTCTAGTGGTCAATTCGTATGGCAGCAAGTTGACCTTGCGCTGGGGCGTGGTTCTTATCAGCGCCACGTGTGACACGAATTGGATAGAGATAGTGGCACAGGCCCCGGACAGCCTTGCGTTGGTGGTATAGTGGTGAGCATAGCTGCCTTCCAAGCAGTTGACCCGGGTTCGATTCCCGGCCAACGCACTCCTATCCCTTTTTGGCCTTGCAAAGCGGCCCTAAGCAAAGACCCAAGTCATCCAGGTCCTTGAAGAAAGCTCCTAAGATATCCTGGCTTAGCGACAACTGTGGAGACTTTCTTCGGCATTCGAAAAGTCTCTGGCCTTATGCTTTAACTCGCTCAGGAGGTCCAGCATTATCCAGGGCCAAGGTTCAGCCATTTTGACTACTGATTCCCAAAGAGAATCAACTCTGTCACACACAACATTGCTAAGTATCTGGCAACAACGCTAACACCCTTAGCTGGCATCATATTGCACCATTTGCTATTCGGTGACGAAGGCATCGAATAGCAAATGACCCGCTTTGGACTGTGTCTTGCAAGGCAAGGAAAGGGGTGCATTTGGGCAAGGAGGCCTACAGGAAACCTACCCACACACACCGCTATCTGCTTTTTGGCTCACACCACCCACTGGAACCCAAGCTGGGGCTTCTTAGGACTCTGCAATATCGGGCTGACGCGGTAACAACAAAAAGAGTCTACAGACCCTCTCAGGTGTGCTTTGAAAGCTTGTGGCTAGCCAGACTGGGTCTTGGCTAAACATCCACAAGGTCACGAAAACAAACTGGGGAGAAGCAGAACATTTGGAGAAATATAGTCACCCCCGTAAGCCACTGGAGTGTCAGAAAAACTCCGGAGGATCTTTAACAACAATTGCATCGCTGTGTACTTCAAGTCCAGCAATACACTGGGACGGAAGCTTGTACATCGGCACTATCTGCACTGCCCATTTTGAACATCGCTCTAGCTAGCCAAGCGATTTGACAACAATTGTCACCTTTAGCCACGCCGATCTAGGCACCAATAGCTATGCAGGCTTCCTGCCACCAACAATGGGATCATCTAACTTGAACAGGGCGGTTCTACAATTTTCACACCTCCCCCTGTTCTTGGACAATCAACATCGACACATTCACATGGTGATTGTCTTAAGGTGTGACTAGAAGTGCTGCAGTTATCTTCCTGAGCCAAAGAAGTGGCTCGATCAACTATGTAAACCTCTTCAACAAACGGCTAGTACATTTGCAAGGGTCTCCAGTGAACGCTTGTTTGTCTGCTCAGTTGCCGGTCACCTGAAGAGAGCCAAAGGACACGCTTTGTTTTAGCCTTCGGGCCCCACTGGGGTAATGGAGAAAACATGAGCGTCCCTGGGTGGGCTCGAACCACCAACCTTTCGGTTAACAGCCGAACGCGCTAACCGATTGCGCCACAGAGACTGCACGCCGAGGGCCGGCGCACCGGCCGAGGGAGACATGAATAATAAAAACAAAGTTCCTTAAAAGGCTTCCCAATTGCACATTTCTAGAGTGCCTTCTAGAGTGCCTTCTAGTTAAAGGGGGAGAGAGGCAGGGTAAAAGAGGGCATCCTTCGAGCCGGAATCGAACCAGCGACCTAAGGATTACTACGTTGACGCTACAGTCCTCCGCTCTACCAGCTGAGCTATCGAAGGGCCCGCCGGTGGGTCGTAGCCCGTGACTCCTTGCATTCAAAGCCAGCGCTTTGCCCTTTGCGTTAGTCCTTCTGCCTTGAGGGATTGGTCTATGCCGCCTCTGCCTGAAAGGTCAAATGCCTTGGCAGCTGTGATGTGGGAAAGCTCGGCTTCACGTTTTGCACAGCGAGAAAACACAATCGAAGCACCTACCGCGTTTTGTTGGGAGCCCAAAAACCACAGCAGCAACGGTGATGTACCTCCCTGACAGCAAGTAAGCGCAGGAGTGTTTGGAAGCGCATTGCGTCTATCAAAACAAATTGGGCCGAAAGTTAGCAAAAAGTGTTTGGCGTCAGTTGGTAGCAAGAGGCCACACGGGAGGCAGCGTCTTAGCCCGGCTAGCTCAGTCGGTAGAGCATGAGACTCTTAATCTCAGGGTCGTGGGTTCGAGCCCCACGTTGGGCGTATGGCATCGCAACGTTTTGGCCCAGTCAGTGGCATTCATGCGCACTGCACGGCCCCACCTTTACCATATCGACTGGCTTCTCTTCCATTCCCTCTACAAACGGGGAAATGTTTCGAGCTTATCTTTCTAGTGGTCAATTCGTATGGCAGCAAGTTGACCTTGCGCTGGGGCGTGGTTCTTATCAGCGCCACGTGTGACACGAATTGGATAGAGATAGTGGCACAGGCCCCGGACAGCCTTGCGTTGGTGGTATAGTGGTGAGCATAGCTGCCTTCCAAGCAGTTGACCCGGGTTCGATTCCCGGCCAACGCACTCCTATCCCTTTTTGGCCTTGCAAAGCGGCCCTAAGCAAAGACCCAAGTCATCCAGGTCCTTGAAGAAAGCTCCTAAGATATCCTGGCTTAGCGACAACTGTGGAGACTTTCTTCGGCATTCGAAAAGTCTCTGGCCTTATGCTTTAACTCGCTCAGGAGGTCCAGCATTATCCAGGGCCAAGGTTCAGCCATTTTGACTACTGATTCCCAAAGAGAATCAACTCTGTCACACACAACATTGCTAAGTATCTGGCAACAACGCTAACACCCTTAGCTGGCATCATATTGCACCATTTGCTATTCGGTGACGAAGGCATCGAATAGCAAATGACCCGCTTTGGACTGTGTCTTGCAAGGCAAGGAAAGGGGTGCATTTGGGCAAGGAGGCCTACAGGAAACCTACCCACACACACCGCTATCTGCTTTTTGGCTCACACCACCCACTGGAACCCAAGCTGGGGCTTCTTAGGACTCTGCAATATCGGGCTGACGCGGTAACAACAAAAGGAGTCTACAGACCCTCTCAGGTGTGCTTTGAAAGCTTGTGGCTAGCCAGACTGGGTCTTGGCTAAACATCCACAAGGTCACGAAAACAAACTGGGGAGAAGCAGAACATTTGGAGAAATATAGTCACCCCCGTAAGCCACTGGAGTGTCAGAAAAACTCCGGAGGATCTTTAACAACAATTGCATCGCTGTGTACTTCAAGTCCAGCAATACACTGGGACGGAAGCTTGTACATCGGCACTATCTGCACTGCCCATTTTGAACATCGCTCTAGCTAGCCAAGCGATTTGACAACAATTGTCACCTTTAGCCACGCCGATCTAGGCACCAATAGCTATGCAGGCTTCCTGCCACCAACAATGGGATCATCTAACTTGAACAGGGCGGTTCTACAATTTTCACACCTCCCCCTGTTCTTGGACAATCAACATCGACACATTCACATGGTGATTGTCTTAAGGTGTGACTAGAAGTGCTGCAGTTATCTTCCTGAGCCAAAGAAGTGGCTCGATCAACTATGTAAACCTCTTCAACAAACGGCTAGTACATTTGCAAGGGTCTCCAGTGAACGCTTGTTTGTCTGCTCAGTTGCCGGTCACCTGAAGAGAGCCAAAGGACACGCTTTGTTTTAGCCTTCGGGCCCCACTGAGGTAATGGAGAAAACATGAGCGTCCCTGGGTGGGCTCGAACCACCAACCTTTCGGTTAACAGCCGAACGCGCTAACCGATTGCGCCACAGAGACTGCACGCCGAGGGCTGGCGCACCGGCCGAGGGAGACATGAATAATAAAAACAAAGTTCCTTAAAAGGCTTCCCAATTGCACATTTCTAGAGTGCCTTCTAGAGTGCCTTCTAGTTAAAGGGGGAGAGAGGCAGGGTAAAAGAGGGCATCCTTCGAGCCGGAATCGAACCAGCGACCTAAGGATTACTACGTTGACGCTACAGTCCTCCGCTCTACCAGCTGAGCTATCGAAGGGCCCGCCGGTGGGTCGTAGCCCGTGACTCCTTGCATTCAAAGCCAGCGCTTTGCCCTTTGCGTTAGTCCTTCTGCCTTGAGGGATTGGTCTATGCCGCCTCTGCCTGAAAGGTCAAATGCCTTGGCAGCTGTGATGTGGGAAAGCTCGGCTTCACGTTTTGCACAGCGAGAAAACACAATCGAAGCACCTACCGCGTTTTGTTGGGAGCCCAAAAACCACAGCAGCAACGGTGATGTACCTCCCTGACAGCAAGTAAGCGCAGGAGTGTTTGGAAGCGCATTGCGTCTATCAAAACAAATTGGGCCGAAAGTTAGCAAAAAGTGTTTGGCGTCAGTTGGTAGCAAGAGGCCACACGGGAGGCAGCGTCTTAGCCCGGCTAGCTCAGTCGGTAGAGCATGAGACTCTTAATCTCAGGGTCGTGGGTTCGAGCCCCACGTTGGGCGTATGGCATCGCAACGTTTTGGCCCAGTCAGTGGCATTCATGCGCACTGCACGGCCCCACCTTTACCATATCGACTGGCTTCTCTTCCATTCCCTCTACAAACGGGGAAATGTTTCGAGCTTATCTTTCTAGTGGTCAATTCGTATGGCAGCAAGTTGACCTTGCGCTGGGGCGTGGTTCTTATCAGCGCCACGTGTGACACGAATTGGATAGAGATAGTGGCACAGACCCCGGACAGCCTTGCGTTGGTGGTATAGTGGTGAGCATAGCTGCCTTCCAAGCAGTTGACCCGGGTTCGATTCCCGGCCAACGCACTCCTATCCCTTTTTGGCCTTGCAAAGCGGCCCTAAGCAAAGACCCAAGTCATCCAGGTCCTTGAAGAAAGCTCCTAAGATATCCTGGCTTAGCGACAACTGTGGAGACTTTCTTCGGCATTCGAAAAGTCTCTGGCCTTATGCTTTAACTCGCTCAGGAGGTCCACCATTATCCAGGGC
>NW_027362704.1:0-42064 GCF_042186555.1 Aquarana catesbeiana
TGCCGCCTCTGCCTGAAAGGTCAAATGCCTTGGCAGCTGTGATGTGGGAAAGCTCGGCTTCACGTTTTGCACAGCGAGAAAACACAATCGAAGCACCTACCGCGTTTTGTTGGGAGCCCAAAAACCACAGCAGCAACGGTGATGTACCTCCCTGACAGCAAGTAAGCGCAGGAGTGTTTGGAAGCGCATTGCGTCTATCAAAACAAATTGGGCCGAAAGTTAGCAAAAAGTGTTTGGCGTCAGTTGGTAGCAAGAGGCCACACGGGAGGCAGCGTCTTAGCCCGGCTAGCTCAGTCGGTAGAGCATGAGACTCTTAATCTCAGGGTCGTGGGTTCGAGCCCCACGTTGGGCGTATGGCATCGCAACGTTTTGGCCCAGTCAGTGGCATTCATGCGCACTGCACGGCCCCACCTTTACCATATCGACTGGCTTCTCTTCCATTCCCTCTACAAACGGGGAAATGTTTCGAGCTTATCTTTCTAGTGGTCAATTCGTATGGCAGCAAGTTGACCTTGCGCTGGGGCGTGGTTCTTATCAGCGCCACGTGTGACACGAATTGGATAGAGATAGTGGCACAGACCCCAGACAGCCTTGCGTTGGTGGTATAGTGGTGAGCATAGCTGCCTTCCAAGCAGTTGACCCGGGTTCGATTCCCGGCCAACGCACTCCTATCCCTTTTTGGCCTTGCAAAGCGGCCCTAAGCAAAGACCCAAGTCATCCAGGTCCTTGAAGAAAGCTCCTAAGATATCCTGGCTTAGCGACAACTGTGGAGACTTTCTTCGGCATTCGAAAAGTCTCTGGCCTTATGCTTTAACTCGCTCAGGAGGTCCAGCATTATCCAGGGCCAAGGTTCAGCCATTTTGACTACTGATTCCCAAAGAGAATCAACTCTGTCACACACAACATTGCTAAGTATCTGGCAACAACGCTAACACCCTTAGCTGGCATCATATTGCACCATTTGCTATTCGGTGACGAAGGCATCGAATAGCAAATGACCCGCTTTGGACTGTGTCTTGCAAGGCAAGGAAAGGGGTGCATTTGGGCAAGGAGGCCTACAGGAAACCTACCCACACACACCGCTATCTGCTTTTTGGCTCACACCACCCACTGGAACCCAAGCTGGGGCTTCTTAGGACTCTGCAATATCGGGCTGACGCGGTAACAACAAAAAGAGTCTACAGACCCTCTCAGGTGTGCTTTGAAAGCTTGTGGCTAGCCAGACTGGGTCTTGGCTAAACATCCACAAGGTCACGAAAACAAACTGGGGAGAAGCAGAACATTTGGAGAAATATAGTCACCCCCGTAAGCCACTGGAGTGTCAGAAAAACTCCGGAGGATCTTTAACAACAATTGCATCGCTGTGTACTTCAAGTCCAGCAATACACTGGGACGGAAGCTTGTACATCGGCACTATCTGCACTGCCCATTTTGAACATCGCTCTAGCTAGCCAAGCGATTTGACAACAATTGTCACCTTTAGCCACGCCGATCTAGGCACCAATAGCTATGCAGGCTTCCTGCCACCAACAATGGGATCATCTAACTTGAACAGGGCGGTTCTACAATTTTCACACCTCCCCCTGTTCTTGGACAATCAACATCGACACATTCACATGGTGATTGTCTTAAGGTGTGACTAGAAGTGCTGCAGTTATCTTCCTGAGCCAAAGAAGTGGCTCGATCAACTATGTAAACCTCTTCAACAAACGGCTAGTACATTTGCAAGGGTCTCCAGTGAACGCTTGTTTGTCTGCTCAGTTGCCGGTCACCTGAAGAGAGCCAAAGGACACGCTTTGTTTTAGCCTTCGGGCCCCACTGAGGTAATGGAGAAAACATGAGCGTCCCTGGGTGGGCTCGAACCACCAACCTTTCGGTTAACAGCCGAACGCGCTAACCGATTGCGCCACAGAGACTGCACGCCGAGGGCCGGCGCACCGGCCGAGGGAGACATGAATAATAAAAACAAAGTTCCTTAAAAGGCTTCCCAATTGCACATTTCTAGAGTGCCTTCTAGAGTGCCTTCTAGTTAAAGGGGGAGAGAGGCAGGGTAAAAGAGGGCATCCTTCGAGCCGGAATCGAACCAGCGACCTAAGGATTACTACGTTGACGCTACAGTCCTCCGCTCTACCAGCTGAGCTATCGAAGGGCCCGCCGGTGGGTCGTAGCCCGTGACTCCTTGCATTCAAAGCCAGCGCTTTGCCCTTTGCGTTAGTCCTTCTGCCTTGAGGGATTGGTCTATGCCGCCTCTGCCTGAAAGGTCAAATGCCTTGGCAGCTGTGATGTGGGAAAGCTCGGCTTCACGTTTTGCACAGCGAGAAAACACAATCGAAGCACCTACCGCGTTTTGTTGGGAGCCCAAAAACCACAGCAGCAACGGTGATGTACCTCCCTGACAGCAAGTAAGCGCAGGAGTGTTTGGAAGCGCATTGCGTCTATCAAAACAAATTGGGCCGAAAGTTAGCAAAAAGTGTTTGGCGTCAGTTGGTAGCAAGAGGCCACACGGGAGGCAGCGTCTTAGCCCGGCTAGCTCAGTCGGTAGAGCATGAGACTCTTAATCTCAGGGTCGTGGGTTCGAGCCCCACGTTGGGCGTATGGCATCGCAACGTTTTGGCCCAGTCAGTGGCATTCATGCGCACTGCACGGCCCCACCTTTACCATATCGACTGGCTTCTCTTCCATTCCCTCTACAAACGGGGAAATGTTTCGAGCTTATCTTTCTAGTGGTCAATTCGTATGGCAGCAAGTTGACCTTGCGCTGGGGCGTGGTTCTTATCAGCGCCACGTGTGACACGAATTGGATAGAGATAGTGGCACAGGCCCCGGACAGCCTTGCGTTGGTGGTATAGTGGTGAGCATAGCTGCCTTCCAAGCAGTTGACCCGGGTTCGATTCCCGGCCAACGCACTCCTATCCCTTTTTGGCCTTGCAAAGCGGCCCTAAGCAAAGACCCAAGTCATCCAGGTCCTTGAAGAAAGCTCCTAAGATATCCTGGCTTAGCGACAACTGTGGAGACTTTCTTCGGCATTCGAAAAGTCTCTGGCCTTATGCTTTAACTCGCTCAGGAGGTCCAGCATTATCCAGGGCCAAGGTTCAGCCATTTTGACTACTGATTCCCAAAGAGAATCAACTCTGTCACACACAACATTGCTAAGTATCTGGCAACAACGCTAACACCCTTAGCTGGCATCATATTGCACCATTTGCTATTCGGTGACGAAGGCATCGAATAGCAAATGACCCGCTTTGGACTGTGTCTTGCAAGGCAAGGAAAGGGGTGCATTTGGGCAAGGAGGCCTACAGGAAACCTACCCACACACACCGCTATCTGCTTTTTGGCTCACACCACCCACTGGAACCCAAGCTGGGGCTTCTTAGGACTCTGCAATATCGGGCTGACGCGGTAACAACAAAAAGAGTCTACAGACCCTCTCAGGTGTGCTTTGAAAGCTTGTGGCTAGCCAGACTGGGTCTTGGCTAAACATCCACAAGGTCACGAAAACAAACTGGGGAGAAGCAGAACATTTGGAGAAATATAGTCACCCCCGTAAGCCACTGGAGTGTCAGAAAAACTCCGGAGGATCTTTAACAACAATTGCATCGCTGTGTACTTCAAGTCCAGCAATACACTGGGACGGAAGCTTGTACATCGGCACTATCTGCACTGCCCATTTTGAACATCGCTCTAGCTAGCCAAGCGATTTGACAACAATTGTCACCTTTAGCCACGCCGATCTAGGCACCAATAGCTATGCAGGCTTCCTGCCACCAACAATGGGATCATCTAACTTGAACAGGGCGGTTCTACAATTTTCACACCTCCCCCTGTTCTTGGACAATCAACATCGACACATTCACATGGTGATTGTCTTAAGGTGTGACTAGAAGTGCTGCAGTTATCTTCCTGAGCCAAAGAAGTGGCTCGATCAACTATGTAAACCTCTTCAACAAACGGCTAGTACATTTGCAAGGGTCTCCAGTGAACGCTTGTTTGTCTGCTCAGTTGCCGGTCACCTGAAGAGAGCCAAAGGACACGCTTTGTTTTAGCCTTCGGGCCCCACTGAGGTAATGGAGAAAACATGAGCGTCCCTGGGTGGGCTCGAACCACCAACCTTTCGGTTAACAGCCGAACGCGCTAACCGATTGCGCCACAGAGACTGCACGCCGAGGGCCGGCGCACCGGCCGAGGGAGACATGAATAATAAAAACAAAGTTCCTTAAAAGGCTTCCCAATTGCACATTTCTAGAGTGCCTTCTAGAGTGCCTTCTAGTTAAAGGGGGAGAGAGGCAGGGTAAAAGAGGGCATCCTTCGAGCCGGAATCGAACCAGCGACCTAAGGATTACTACGTTGACGCTACAGTCCTCCGCTCTACCAGCTGAGCTATCGAAGGGCCCGCCGGTGGGTCGTAGCCCGTGACTCCTTGCATTCAAAGCCAGCGCTTTGCCCTTTGCGTTAGTCCTTCTGCCTTGAGGGATTGGTCTATGCCGCCTCTGCCTGAAAGGTCAAATGCCTTGGCAGCTGTGATGTGGGAAAGCTCGGCTTCACGTTTTGCACAGCGAGAAAACACAATCGAAGCACCTACCGCGTTTTGTTGGGAGCCCAAAAACCACAGCAGCAACGGTGATGTACCTCCCTGACAGCAAGTAAGCGCAGGAGTGTTTGGAAGCGCATTGCGTCTATCAAAACAAATTGGGCCGAAAGTTAGCAAAAAGTGTTTGGCGTCAGTTGGTAGCAAGAGGCCACACGGGAGGCAGCGTCTTAGCCCGGCTAGCTCAGTCGGTAGAGCATGAGACTCTTAATCTCAGGGTCGTGGGTTCGAGCCCCACGTTGGGCGTATGGCATCGCAACGTTTTGGCCCAGTCAGTGGCATTCATGCGCACTGCACGGCCCCACCTTTACCATATCGACTGGCTTCTCTTCCATTCCCTCTACAAACGGGGAAATGTTTCGAGCTTATCTTTCTAGTGGTCAATTCGTATGGCAGCAAGTTGACCTTGCGCTGGGGCGTGGTTCTTATCAGCGCCACGTGTGACACGAATTGGATAGAGATAGTGGCACAGGCCCCGGACAGCCTTGCGTTGGTGGTATAGTGGTGAGCATAGCTGCCTTCCAAGCAGTTGACCCGGGTTCGATTCCCGGCCAACGCACTCCTATCCCTTTTTGGCCTTGCAAAGCGGCCCTAAGCAAAGACCCAAGTCATCCAGGTCCTTGAAGAAAGCTCCTAAGATATCCTGGCTTAGCGACAACTGTGGAGACTTTCTTCGGCATTCGAAAAGTCTCTGGCCTTATGCTTTAACTCGCTCAGGAGGTCCAGCATTATCCAGGGCCAAGGTTCAGCCATTTTGACTACTGATTCCCAAAGAGAATCAACTCTGTCACACACAACATTGCTAAGTATCTGGCAACAACGCTAACACCCTTAGCTGGCATCATATTGCACCATTTGCTATTCGGTGACGAAGGCATCGAATAGCAAATGACCCGCTTTGGACTGTGTCTTGCAAGGCAAGGAAAGGGGTGCATTTGGGCAAGGAGGCCTACAGGAAACCTACCCACACACACCGCTATCTGCTTTTTGGCTCACACCACCCACTGGAACCCAAGCTGGGGCTTCTTAGGACTCTGCAATATCGGGCTGACGCGGTAACAACAAAAAGAGTCTACAGACCCTCTCAGGTGTGCTTTGAAAGCTTGTGGCTAGCCAGACTGGGTCTTGGCTAAACATCCACAAGGTCACGAAAACAAACTGGGGAGAAGCAGAACATTTGGAGAAATATAGTCACCCCCGTAAGCCACTGGAGTGTCAGAAAAACTCCGGAGGATCTTTAACAACAATTGCATCGCTGTGTACTTCAAGTCCAGCAATACACTGGGACGGAAGCTTGTACATCGGCACTATCTGCACTGCCCATTTTGAACATCGCTCTAGCTAGCCAAGCGATTTGACAACAATTGTCACCTTTAGCCACGCCGATCTAGGCACCAATAGCTATGCAGGCTTCCTGCCACCAACAATGGGATCATCTAACTTGAACAGGGCGGTTCTACAATTTTCACACCTCCCCCTGTTCTTGGACAATCAACATCGACACATTCACATGGTGATTGTCTTAAGGTGTGACTAGAAGTGCTGCAGTTATCTTCCTGAGCCAAAGAAGTGGCTCGATCAACTATGTAAACCTCTTCAACAAACGGCTAGTACATTTGCAAGGGTCTCCAGTGAACGCTTGTTTGTCTGCTCAGTTGCCGGTCACCTGAAGAGAGCCAAAGGACACGCTTTGTTTTAGCCTTCGGGCCCCACTGAGGTAATGGAGAAAACATGAGCGTCCCTGGGTGGGCTCGAACCACCAACCTTTCGGTTAACAGCCGAACGCGCTAACCGATTGCGCCACAGAGACTGCACGCCGAGGGCCGGCGCACCGGCCGAGGGAGACATGAATAATAAAAACAAAGTTCCTTAAAAGGCTTCCCAATTGCACATTTCTAGAGTGCCTTCTAGAGTGCCTTCTAGTTAAAGGGGGAGAGAGGCAGGGTAAAAGAGGGCATCCTTCGAGCCGGAATCGAACCAGCGACCTAAGGATTACTACGTTGACGCTACAGTCCTCCGCTCTACCAGCTGAGCTATCGAAGGGCCCGCCGGTGGGTCGTAGCCCGTGACTCCTTGCATTCAAAGCCAGCGCTTTGCCCTTTGCGTTAGTCCTTCTGCCTTGAGGGATTGGTCTATGCCGCCTCTGCCTGAAAGGTCAAATGCCTTGGCAGCTGTGATGTGGGAAAGCTCGGCTTCACGTTTTGCACAGCGAGAAAACACAATCGAAGCACCTACCGCGTTTTGTTGGGAGCCCAAAAACCACAGCAGCAACGGTGATGTACCTCCCTGACAGCAAGTAAGCGCAGGAGTGTTTGGAAGCGCATTGCGTCTATCAAAACAAATTGGGCCGAAAGTTAGCAAAAAGTGTTTGGCGTCAGTTGGTAGCAAGAGGCCACACGGGAGGCAGCGTCTTAGCCCGGCTAGCTCAGTCGGTAGAGCATGAGACTCTTAATCTCAGGGTCGTGGGTTCGAGCCCCACGTTGGGCGTATGGCATCGCAACGTTTTGGCCCAGTCAGTGGCATTCATGCGCACTGCACGGCCCCACCTTTACCATATCGACTGGCTTCTCTTCCATTCCCTCTACAAACGGGGAAATGTTTCGAGCTTATCTTTCTAGTGGTCAATTCGTATGGCAGCAAGTTGACCTTGCGCTGGGGCGTGGTTCTTATCAGCGCCACGTGTGACACGAATTGGATAGAGATAGTGGCACAGGCCCCGGACAGCCTTGCGTTGGTGGTATAGTGGTGAGCATAGCTGCCTTCCAAGCAGTTGACCCGGGTTCGATTCCCGGCCAACGCACTCCTATCCCTTTTTGGCCTTGCAAAGCGGCCCTAAGCAAAGACCCAAGTCATCCAGGTCCTTGAAGAAAGCTCCTAAGATATCCTGGCTTAGCGACAACTGTGGAGACTTTCTTCGGCATTCGAAAAGTCTCTGGCCTTATGCTTTAACTCGCTCAGGAGGTCCAGCATTATCCAGGGCCAAGGTTCAGCCATTTTGACTACTGATTCCCAAAGAGAATCAACTCTGTCACACACAACATTGCTAAGTATCTGGCAACAACGCTAACACCCTTAGCTGGCATCATATTGCACCATTTGCTATTCGGTGACGAAGGCATCGAATAGCAAATGACCCGCTTTGGACTGTGTCTTGCAAGGCAAGGAAAGGGGTGCATTTGGGCAAGGAGGCCTACAGGAAACCTACCCACACACACCGCTATCTGCTTTTTGGCTCACACCACCCACTGGAACCCAAGCTGGGGCTTCTTAGGACTCTGCAATATCGGGCTGACGCGGTAACAACAAAAGGAGTCTACAGACCCTCTCAGGTGTGCTTTGAAAGCTTGTGGCTAGCCAGACTGGGTCTTGGCTAAACATCCACAAGGTCACGAAAACAAACTGGGGAGAAGCAGAACATTTGGAGAAATATAGTCACCCCCGTAAGCCACTGGAGTGTCAGAAAAACTCCGGAGGATCTTTAACAACAATTGCATCGCTGTGTACTTCAAGTCCAGCAATACACTGGGACGGAAGCTTGTACATCGGCACTATCTGCACTGCCCATTTTGAACATCGCTCTAGCTAGCCAAGCGATTTGACAACAATTGTCACCTTTAGCCACGCCGATCTAGGCACCAATAGCTATGCAGGCTTCCTGCCACCAACAATGGGATCATCTAACTTGAACAGGGCGGTTCTACAATTTTCACACCTCCCCCTGTTCTTGGACAATCAACATCGACACATTCACATGGTGATTGTCTTAAGGTGTGACTAGAAGTGCTGCAGTTATCTTCCTGAGCCAAAGAAGTGGCTCGATCAACTATGTAAACCTCTTCAACAAACGGCTAGTACATTTGCAAGGGTCTCCAGTGAACGCTTGTTTGTCTGCTCAGTTGCCGGTCACCTGAAGAGAGCCAAAGGACACGCTTTGTTTTAGCCTTCGGGCCCCACTGAGGTAATGGAGAAAACATGAGCGTCCCTGGGTGGGCTCGAACCACCAACCTTTCGGTTAACAGCCGAACGCGCTAACCGATTGCGCCACAGAGACTGCACGCCGAGGGCCGGCGCACCGGCCGAGGGAGACATGAATAATAAAAACAAAGTTCCTTAAAAGGCTTCCCAATTGCACATTTCTAGAGTGCCTTCTAGAGTGCCTTCTAGTTAAAGGGGGAGAGAGGCAGGGTAAAAGAGGGCATCCTTCGAGCCGGAATCGAACCAGCGACCTAAGGATTACTACGTTGACGCTACAGTCCTCCGCTCTACCAGCTGAGCTATCGAAGGGCCCGCCGGTGGGTCGTAGCCCGTGACTCCTTGCATTCAAAGCCAGCGCTTTGCCCTTTGCGTTAGTCCTTCTGCCTTGAGGGATTGGTCTATGCCGCCTCTGCCTGAAAGGTCAAATGCCTTGGCAGCTGTGATGTGGGAAAGCTCGGCTTCACGTTTTGCACAGCGAGAAAACACAATCGAAGCACCTACCGCGTTTTGTTGGGAGCCCAAAAACCACAGCAGCAACGGTGATGTACCTCCCTGACAGCAAGTAAGCGCAGGAGTGTTTGGAAGCGCATTGCGTCTATCAAAACAAATTGGGCCGAAAGTTAGCAAAAAGTGTTTGGCGTCAGTTGGTAGCAAGAGGCCACACGGGAGGCAGCGTCTTAGCCCGGCTAGCTCAGTCGGTAGAGCATGAGACTCTTAATCTCAGGGTCGTGGGTTCGAGCCCCACGTTGGGCGTATGGCATCGCAACGTTTTGGCCCAGTCAGTGGCATTCATGCGCACTGCACGGCCCCACCTTTACCATATCGACTGGCTTCTCTTCCATTCCCTCTACAAACGGGGAAATGTTTCGAGCTTATCTTTCTAGTGGTCAATTCGTATGGCAGCAAGTTGACCTTGCGCTGGGGCGTGGTTCTTATCAGCGCCACGTGTGACACGAATTGGATAGAGATAGTGGCACAGACCCCGGACAGCCTTACGTTGGTGGTATAGTGGTGAGCATAGCTGCCTTCCAAGCAGTTGACCCGGGTTCGATTCCCGGCCAACGCACTCCTATCCCTTTTTGGCCTTGCAAAGCGGCCCTAAGCAAAGACCCAAGTCATCCAGGTCCTTGAAGAAAGCTCCTAAGATATCCTGGCTTAGCGACAACTGTGGAGACTTTCTTCGGCATTCGAAAAGTCTCTGGCCTTATGCTTTAACTCGCTCAGGAGGTCCAGCATTATCCAGGGCCAAGGTTCAGCCATTTTGACTACTGATTCCCAAAGAGAATCAACTCTGTCACACACAACATTGCTAAGTATCTGGCAACAACGCTAACACCCTTAGCTGGCATCATATTGCACCATTTGCTATTCGGTGACGAAGGCATCGAATAGCAAATGACCCGCTTTGGACTGTGTCTTGCAAGGCAAGGAAAGGGGTGCATTTGGGCAAGGAGGCCTACAGGAAACCTACCCACACACACCGCTATCTGCTTTTTGGCTCACACCACCCACTGGAACCCAAGCTGGGGCTTCTTAGGACTCTGCAATATCGGGCTGACGCGGTAACAACAAAAAGAGTCTACAGACCCTCTCAGGTGTGCTTTGAAAGCTTGTGGCTAGCCAGACTGGGTCTTGGCTAAACATCCACAAGGTCACGAAAACAAACTGGGGAGAAGCAGAACATTTGGAGAAATATAGTCACCCCCGTAAGCCACTGGAGTGTCAGAAAAACTCCGGAGGATCTTTAACAACAATTGCATCGCTGTGTACTTCAAGTCCAGCAATACACTGGGACGGAAGCTTGTACATCGGCACTATCTGCACTGCCCATTTTGAACATCGCTCTAGCTAGCCAAGCGATTTGACAACAATTGTCACCTTTAGCCACGCCGATCTAGGCACCAATAGCTATGCAGGCTTCCTGCCACCAACAATGGGATCATCTAACTTGAACAGGGCGGTTCTACAATTTTCACACCTCCCCCTGTTCTTGGACAATCAACATCGACACATTCACATGGTGATTGTCTTAAGGTGTGACTAGAAGTGCTGCAGTTATCTTCCTGAGCCAAAGAAGTGGCTCGATCAACTATGTAAACCTCTTCAACAAACGGCTAGTACATTTGCAAGGGTCTCCAGTGAACGCTTGTTTGTCTGCTCAGTTGCCGGTCACCTGAAGAGAGCCAAAGGACACGCTTTGTTTTAGCCTTCGGGCCCCACTGAGGTAATGGAGAAAACATGAGCGTCCCTGGGTGGGCTCGAACCACCAACCTTTCGGTTAACAGCCGAACGCGCTAACCGATTGCGCCACAGAGACTGCACGCCGAGGGCCGGCGCACCGGCCGAGGGAGACATGAATAATAAAAACAAAGTTCCTTAAAAGGCTTCCCAATTGCACATTTCTAGAGTGCCTTCTAGAGTGCCTTCTAGTTAAAGGGGGAGAGAGGCAGGGTAAAAGAGGGCATCCTTCGAGCCGGAATCGAACCAGCGACCTAAGGATTACTACGTTGACGCTACAGTCCTCCGCTCTACCAGCTGAGCTATCAAGGGCCCGCCGGTGGGTCGTAGCCCGTGACTCCTTGCATTCAAAGCCAGCGCTTTGCCCTTTGCGTTAGTCCTTCTGCCTTGAGGGATTGGTCTATGCCGCCTCTGCCTGAAAGGTCAAATGCCTTGGCAGCTGTGATGTGGGAAAGCTCGGCTTCACGTTTTGCACAGCGAGAAAACACAATCGAAGCACCTACCGCGTTTTGTTGGGAGCCCAAAAACCACAGCAGCAACGGTGATGTACCTCCCTGACAGCAAGTAAGCGCAGGAGTGTTTGGAAGCGCATTGCGTCTATCAAAACAAATTGGGCCGAAAGTTAGCAAAAAGTGTTTGGCGTCAGTTGGTAGCAAGAGGCCACACGGGAGGCAGCGTCTTAGCCCGGCTAGCTCAGTCGGTAGAGCATGAGACTCTTAATCTCAGGGTCGTGGGTTCGAGCCCCACGTTGGGCGTATGGCATCGCAACGTTTTGGCCCAGTCAGTGGCATTCATGTGCACTGCACGGCCCCACCTTTACCATATCGACTGGCTTCTCTTCCATTCCCTCTACAAACGGGGAAATGTTTCGAGCTTATCTTTCTAGTGGTCAATTCGTATGGCAGCAAGTTGACCTTGCGCTGGGGCGTGGTTCTTATCAGCGCCACGTGTGACACGAATTGGATAGAGATAGTGGCACAGGCCCCGGACAGCCTTGCGTTGGTGGTATAGTGGTGAGCATAGCTGCCTTCCAAGCAGTTGACCCGGGTTCGATTCCCGGCCAACGCACTCCTATCCCTTTTTGGCCTTGCAAAGCGGCCCTAAGCAAAGACCCAAGTCATCCAGGTCCTTGAAGAAAGCTCCTAAGATATCCTGGCTTAGCGACAACTGTGGAGACTTTCTTCGGCATTCGAAAAGTCTCTGGCCTTATGCTTTAACTCGCTCAGGAGGTCCAGCATTATCCAGGGCCAAGGTTCAGCCATTTTGACTACTGATTCCCAAAGAGAATCAACTCTGTCACACACAACATTGCTAAGTATCTGGCAACAACGCTAACACCCTTAGCTGGCATCATATTGCACCATTTGCTATTCGGTGACGAAGGCATCGAATAGCAAATGACCCGCTTTGGACTGTGTCTTGCAAGGCAAGGAAAGGGGTGCATTTGGGCAAGGAGGCCTACAGGAAACCTACCCACACACACCGCTATCTGCTTTTTGGCTCACACCACCCACTGGAACCCAAGCTGGGGCTTCTTAGGACTCTGCAATATCGGGCTGACGCGGTAACAACAAAAAGAGTCTACAGACCCTCTCAGGTGTGCTTTGAAAGCTTGTGGCTAGCCAGACTGGGTCTTGGCTAAACATCCACAAGGTCACGAAAACAAACTGGGGAGAAGCAGAACATTTGGAGAAATATAGTCACCCCCGTAAGCCACTGGAGTGTCAGAAAAACTCCGGAGGATCTTTAACAACAATTGCATCGCTGTGTACTTCAAGTCCAGCAATACACTGGGACGGAAGCTTGTACATCGGCACTATCTGCACTGCCCATTTTGAACATCGCTCTAGCTAGCCAAGCGATTTGACAACAATTGTCACCTTTAGCCACGCCGATCTAGGCACCAATAGCTATGCAGGCTTCCTGCCACCAACAATGGGATCATCTAACTTGAACAGGGCGGTTCTACAATTTTCACACCTCCCCCTGTTCTTGGACAATCAACATCGACACATTCACATGGTGATTGTCTTAAGGTGTGACTAGAAGTGCTGCAGTTATCTTCCTGAGCCAAAGAAGTGGCTCGATCAACTATGTAAACCTCTTCAACAAACGGCTAGTACATTTGCAAGGGTCTCCAGTGAACGCTTGTTTGTCTGCTCAGTTGCCGGTCACCTGAAGAGAGCCAAAGGACACGCTTTGTTTTAGCCTTCGGGCCCCACTGAGGTAATGGAGAAAACATGAGCGTCCCTGGGTGGGCTCGAACCACCAACCTTTCGGTTAACAGCCGAACGCGCTAACCGATTGCGCCACAGAGACTGCACGCCGAGGGCTGGCGCACCGGCCGATGGAGACATGAATAATAAAAACAAAGTTCCTTAAAAGGCTTCCCAATTGCACATTTCTAGAGTGCCTTCTAGAGTGCCTTCTAGTTAAAGGGGGAGAGAGGCAGGGTAAAAGAGGGCATCCTTCGAGCCGGAATCGAACCAGCGACCTAAGGATTACTACGTTGACGCTACAGTCCTCCGCTCTACCAGCTGAGCTATCGAAGGGCCCGCCGGTGGGTCGTAGCCCGTGACTCCTTGCATTCAAAGCCAGCGCTTTGCCCTTTGCGTTAGTCCTTCTGCCTTGAGGGATTGGTCTATGCCGCCTCTGCCTGAAAGGTCAAATGCCTTGGCAGCTGTGATGTGGGAAAGCTCGGCTTCACGTTTTGCACAGCGAGAAAACACAATCGAAGCACCTACCGCGTTTTGTTGGGAGCCCAAAAACCACAGCAGCAACGGTGATGTACCTCCCTGACAGCAAGTAAGCGCAGGAGTGTTTGGAAGCGCATTGCGTCTATCAAAACAAATTGGGCCGAAAGTTAGCAAAAAGTGTTTGGCGTCAGTTGGTAGCAAGAGGCCACACGGGAGGCAGCGTCTTAGCCCGGCTAGCTCAGTCGGTAGAGCATGAGACTCTTAATCTCAGGGTCGTGGGTTCGAGCCCCACGTTGGGCGTATGGCATCGCAACGTTTTGGCCCAGTCAGTGGCATTCATGCGCACTGCACGGCCCCACCTTTACCATATCGACTGGCTTCTCTTCCATTCCCTCTACAAACGGGGAAATGTTTCGAGCTTATCTTTCTAGTGGTCAATTCGTATGGCAGCAAGTTGACCTTGCGCTGGGGCGTGGTTCTTATCAGCGCCACGTGTGACACGAATTGGATAGAGATAGTGGCACAGACCCCGGACAGCCTTGCGTTGGTGGTATAGTGGTGAGCATAGCTGCCTTCCAAGCAGTTGACCCGGGTTCGATTCCCGGCCAACGCACTCCTATCCCTTTTTGGCCTTGCAAAGCGGCCCTAAGCAAAGACCCAAGTCATCCAGGTCCTTGAAGAAAGCTCCTAAGATATCCTGGCTTAGCGACAACTGTGGAGACTTTCTTCGGCATTCGAAAAGTCTCTGGCCTTATGCTTTAACTCGCTCAGGAGGTCCAGCATTATCCAGGGCCAAGGTTCAGCCATTTTGACTACTGATTCCCAAAGAGAATCAACTCTGTCACACACAACATTGCTAAGTATCTGGCAACAACGCTAACACCCTTAGCTGGCATCATATTGCACCATTTGCTATTCGGTGACGAAGGCATCGAATAGCAAATGACCCGCTTTGGACTGTGTCTTGCAAGGCAAGGAAAGGGGTGCATTTGGGCAAGGAGGCCTACAGGAAACCTACCCACACACACCGCTATCTGCTTTTTGGCTCACACCACCCACTGGAACCCAAGCTGGGGCTTCTTAGGACTCTGCAATATCGGGCTGACGCGGTAACAACAAAAAGAGTCTACAGACCCTCTCAGGTGTGCTTTGAAAGCTTGTGGCTAGCCAGACTGGGTCTTGGCTAAACATCCACAAGGTCACGAAAACAAACTGGGGAGAAGCAGAACATTTGGAGAAATATAGTCACCCCCGTAAGCCACTGGAGTGTCAGAAAAACTCCGGAGGATCTTTAACAACAATTGCATCGCTGTGTACTTCAAGTCCAGCAATACACTGGGACGGAAGCTTGTACATCGGCACTATCTGCACTGCCCATTTTGAACATCGCTCTAGCTAGCCAAGCGATTTGACAACAATTGTCACCTTTAGCCACGCCGATCTAGGCACCAATAGCTATGCAGGCTTCCTGCCACCAACAATGGGATCATCTAACTTGAACAGGGCGGTTCTACAATTTTCACACCTCCCCCTGTTCTTGGACAATCAACATCGACACATTCACATGGTGATTGTCTTAAGGTGTGACTAGAAGTGCTGCAGTTATCTTCCTGAGCCAAAGAAGTGGCTCGATCAACTATGTAAACCTCTTCAACAAACGGCTAGTACATTTGCAAGGGTCTCCAGTGAACGCTTGTTTGTCTGCTCAGTTGCCGGTCACCTGAAGAGAGCCAAAGGACACGCTTTGTTTTAGCCTTCGGGCCCCACTGAGGTAATGGAGAAAACATGAGCGTCCCTGGGTGGGCTCGAACCACCAACCTTTCGGTTAACAGCCGAACGCGCTAACCGATTGCGCCACAGAGACTGCACGCCGAGGGCCGGCGCACCGGCCGAGGGAGACATGAATAATAAAAACAAAGTTCCTTAAAAGGCTTCCCAATTGCACATTTCTAGAGTGCCTTCTAGAGTGCCTTCTAGTTAAAGGGGGAGAGAGGCAGGGTAAAAGAGGGCATCCTTCGAGCCGGAATCGAACCAGCGACCTAAGGATTACTACGTTGACGCTACAGTCCTCCGCTCTACCAGCTGAGCTATCGAAGGGCCCGCCGGTGGGTCGTAGCCCGTGACTCCTTGCATTCAAAGCCAGCGCTTTGCCCTTTGCGTTAGTCCTTCTGCCTTGAGGGATTGGTCTATGCCGCCTCTGCCTGAAAGGTCAAATGCCTTGGCAGCTGTGATGTGGGAAAGCTCGGCTTCACGTTTTGCACAGCGAGAAAACACAATCGAAGCACCTACCGCGTTTTGTTGGGAGCCCAAAAACCACAGCAGCAACGGTGATGTACCTCCCTGACAGCAAGTAAGCGCAGGAGTGTTTGGAAGCGCATTGCGTCTATCAAAACAAATTGGGCCGAAAGTTAGCAAAAAGTGTTTGGCGTCAGTTGGTAGCAAGAGGCCACACGGGAGGCAGCGTCTTAGCCCGGCTAGCTCAGTCGGTAGAGCATGAGACTCTTAATCTCAGGGTCGTGGGTTCGAGCCCCACGTTGGGCGTATGGCATCGCAACGTTTTGGCCCAGTCAGTGGCATTCATGCGCACTGCACGGCCCCACCTTTACCATATCGACTGGCTTCTCTTCCATTCCCTCTACAAACGGGGAAATGTTTCGAGCTTATCTTTCTAGTGGTCAATTCGTATGGCAGCAAGTTGACCTTGCGCTGGGGCGTGGTTCTTATCAGCGCCACGTGTGACACGAATTGGATAGAGATAGTGGCACAGACCCAGGACAGCCTTGCGTTGGTGGTATAGTGGTGAGCATAGCTGCCTTCCAAGCAGTTGACCCGGGTTCGATTCCCGGCCAACGCACTCCTATCCCTTTTTGGCCTTGCAAAGCGGCCCTAAGCAAAGACCCAAGTCATCCAGGTCCTTGAAGAAAGCTCCTAAGATATCCTGGCTTAGCGACAACTGTGGAGACTTTCTTCGGCATTCGAAAAGTCTCTGGCCTTATGCTTTAACTCGCTCAGGAGGTCCAGCATTATCCAGGGCCAAGGTTCAGCCATTTTGACTACTGATTCCCAAAGAGAATCAACTCTGTCACACACAACATTGCTAAGTATCTGGCAACAACGCTAACACCCTTAGCTGGCATCATATTGCACCATTTGCTATTCGGTGACGAAGGCATCGAATAGCAAATGACCCGCTTTGGACTGTGTCTTGCAAGGCAAGGAAAGGGGTGCATTTGGGCAAGGAGGCCTACAGGAAACCTACCCACACACACCGCTATCTGCTTTTTGGCTCACACCACCCACTGGAACCCAAGCTGGGGCTTCTTAGGACTCTGCAATATCGGGCTGACGCGGTAACAACAAAAAGAGTCTACAGACCCTCTCAGGTGTGCTTTGAAAGCTTGTGGCTAGCCAGACTGGGTCTTGGCTAAACATCCACAAGGTCACGAAAACAAACTGGGGAGAAGCAGAACATTTGGAGAAATATAGTCACCCCCGTAAGCCACTGGAGTGTCAGAAAAACTCCGGAGGATCTTTAACAACAATTGCATCGCTGTGTACTTCAAGTCCAGCAATACACTGGGACGGAAGCTTGTACATCGGCACTATCTGCACTGCCCATTTTGAACATCGCTCTAGCTAGCCAAGCGATTTGACAACAATTGTCACCTTTAGCCACGCCGATCTAGGCACCAATAGCTATGCAGGCTTCCTGCCACCAACAATGGGATCATCTAACTTGAACAGGGCGGTTCTACAATTTTCACACCTCCCCCTGTTCTTGGACAATCAACATCGACACATTCACATGGTGATTGTCTTAAGGTGTGACTAGAAGTGCTGCAGTTATCTTCCTGAGCCAAAGAAGTGGCTCGATCAACTATGTAAACCTCTTCAACAAACGGCTAGTACATTTGCAAGGGTCTCCAGTGAACGCTTGTTTGTCTGCTCAGTTGCCGGTCACCTGAAGAGAGCCAAAGGACACGCTTTGTTTTAGCCTTCGGGCCCCACTGAGGTAATGGAGAAAACATGAGCGTCCCTGGGTGGGCTCGAACCACCAACCTTTCGGTTAACAGCCGAACGCGCTAACCGATTGCGCCACAGAGACTGCACGCCGAGGGCCGGCGCACCGGCCGAGGGAGACATGAATAATAAAAACAAAGTTCCTTAAAAGGCTTCCCAATTGCACATTTCTAGAGTGCCTTCTAGAGTGCCTTCTAGTTAAAGGGGGAGAGAGGCAGGGTAAAAGAGGGCATCCTTCGAGCCGGAATCGAACCAGCGACCTAAGGATTACTACGTTGACGCTACAGTCCTCCGCTCTACCAGCTGAGCTATCGAAGGGCCCGCCGGTGGGTCGTAGCCCGTGACTCCTTGCATTCAAAGCCAGCGCTTTGCCCTTTGCGTTAGTCCTTCTGCCTTGAGGGATTGGTCTATGCCGCCTCTGCCTGAAAGGTCAAATGCCTTGGCAGCTGTGATGTGGGAAAGCTCGGCTTCACGTTTTGCACAGCGAGAAAACACAATCGAAGCACCTACCGCGTTTTGTTGGGAGCCCAAAAACCACAGCAGCAACGGTGATGTACCTCCCTGACAGCAAGTAAGCGCAGGAGTGTTTGGAAGCGCATTGCGTCTATCAAAACAAATTGGGCCGAAAGTTAGCAAAAAGTGTTTGGCGTCAGTTGGTAGCAAGAGGCCACACGGGAGGCAGCGTCTTAGCCCGGCTAGCTCAGTCGGTAGAGCATGAGACTCTTAATCTCAGGGTCGTGGGTTCGAGCCCCACGTTGGGCGTATGGCATCGCAACGTTTTGGCCCAGTCAGTGGCATTCATGCGCACTGCACGGCCCCACCTTTACCATATCGACTGGCTTCTCTTCCATTCCCTCTACAAACGGGGAAATGTTTCGAGCTTATCTTTCTAGTGGTCAATTCGTATGGCAGCAAGTTGACCTTGCGCTGGGGCGTGGTTCTTATCAGCGCCACGTGTGACACGAATTGGATAGAGATAGTGGCACAGGCCCCGGACAGCCTTGCGTTGGTGGTATAGTGGTGAGCATAGCTGCCTTCCAAGCAGTTGACCCGGGTTCGATTCCCGGCCAACGCACTCCTATCCCTTTTTGGCCTTGCAAAGCGGCCCTAAGCAAAGACCCAAGTCATCCAGGTCCTTGAAGAAAGCTCCTAAGATATCCTGGCTTAGCGACAACTGTGGAGACTTTCTTCGGCATTCGAAAAGTCTCTGGCCTTATGCTTTAACTCGCTCAGGAGGTCCAGCATTATCCAGGGCCAAGGTTCAGCCATTTTGACTACTGATTCCCAAAGAGAATCAACTCTGTCACACACAACATTGCTAAGTATCTGGCAACAACGCTAACACCCTTAGCTGGCATCATATTGCACCATTTGCTATTCGGTGACGAAGGCATCGAATAGCAAATGACCCGCTTTGGACTGTGTCTTGCAAGGCAAGGAAAGGGGTGCATTTGGGCAAGGAGGCCTACAGGAAACCTACCCACACACACCGCTATCTGCTTTTTGGCTCACACCACCCACTGGAACCCAAGCTGGGGCTTCTTAGGACTCTGCAATATCGGGCTGACGCGGTAACAACAAAAAGAGTCTACAGACCCTCTCAGGTGTGCTTTGAAAGCTTGTGGCTAGCCAGACTGGGTCTTGGCTAAACATCCACAAGGTCACGAAAACAAACTGGGGAGAAGCAGAACATTTGGAGAAATATAGTCACCCCCGTAAGCCACTGGAGTGTCAGAAAAACTCCGGAGGATCTTTAACAACAATTGCATCGCTGTGTACTTCAAGTCCAGCAATACACTGGGACGGAAGCTTGTACATCGGCACTATCTGCACTGCCCATTTTGAACATCGCTCTAGCTAGCCAAGCGATTTGACAACAATTGTCACCTTTAGCCACGCCGATCTAGGCACCAATAGCTATGCAGGCTTCCTGCCACCAACAATGGGATCATCTAACTTGAACAGGGCGGTTCTACAATTTTCACACCTCCCCCTGTTCTTGGACAATCAACATCGACACATTCACATGGTGATTGTCTTAAGGTGTGACTAGAAGTGCTGCAGTTATCTTCCTGAGCCAAAGAAGTGGCTCGATCAACTATGTAAACCTCTTCAACAAACGGCTAGTACATTTGCAAGGGTCTCCAGTGAACGCTTGTTTGTCTGCTCAGTTGCCGGTCACCTGAAGAGAGCCAAAGGACACGCTTTGTTTTAGCCTTCGGGCCCCACTGAGGTAATGGAGAAAACATGAGCGTCCCTGGGTGGGCTCGAACCACCAACCTTTCGGTTAACAGCCGAACGCGCTAACCGATTGCGCCACAGAGACTGCACGCCGAGGGCCGGCGCACCGGCCGAGGGAGACATGAATAATAAAAACAAAGTTCCTTAAAAGGCTTCCCAATTGCACATTTCTAGAGTGCCTTCTAGAGTGCCTTCTAGTTAAAGGGGGAGAGAGGCAGGGTAAAAGAGGGCATCCTTCGAGCCGGAATCGAACCAGCGACCTAAGGATTACTACGTTGACGCTACAGTCCTCCGCTCTACCAGCTGAGCTATCGAAGGGCCCGCCGGTGGGTCGTAGCCCGTGACTCCTTGCATTCAAAGCCAGCGCTTTGCCCTTTGCGTTAGTCCTTCTGCCTTGAGGGATTGGTCTATGCCGCCTCTGCCTGAAAGGTCAAATGCCTTGGCAGCTGTGATGTGGGAAAGCTCGGCTTCACGTTTTGCACAGCGAGAAAACACAATCGAAGCACCTACCGCGTTTTGTTGGGAGCCCAAAAACCACAGCAGCAACGGTGATGTACCTCCCTGACAGCAAGTAAGCGCAGGAGTGTTTGGAAGCGCATTGCGTCTATCAAAACAAATTGGGCCGAAAGTTAGCAAAAAGTGTTTGGCGTCAGTTGGTAGCAAGAGGCCACACGGGAGGCAGCGTCTTAGCCCGGCTAGCTCAGTCGGTAGAGCATGAGACTCTTAATCTCAGGGTCGTGGGTTCGAGCCCCACGTTGGGCGTATGGCATCGCAACGTTTTGGCCCAGTCAGTGGCATTCATGCGCACTGCACGGCCCCACCTTTACCATATCGACTGGCTTCTCTTCCATTCCCTCTACAAACGGGGAAATGTTTCGAGCTTATCTTTCTAGTGGTCAATTCGTATGGCAGCAAGTTGACCTTGCGCTGGGGCGTGGTTCTTATCAGCGCCACGTGTGACACGAATTGGATAGAGATAGTGGCACAGGCCCCGGACAGCCTTGCGTTGGTGGTATAGTGGTGAGCATAGCTGCCTTCCAAGCAGTTGACCCGGGTTCGATTCCCGGCCAACGCACTCCTATCCCTTTTTGGCCTTGCAAAGCGGCCCTAAGCAAAGACCCAAGTCATCCAGGTCCTTGAAGAAAGCTCCTAAGATATCCTGGCTTAGCGACAACTGTGGAGACTTTCTTCGGCATTCGAAAAGTCTCTGGCCTTATGCTTTAACTCGCTCAGGAGGTCCAGCATTATCCAGGGCCAAGGTTCAGCCATTTTGACTACTGATTCCCAAAGAGAATCAACTCTGTCACACACAACATTGCTAAGTATCTGGCAACAACGCTAACACCCTTAGCTGGCATCATATTGCACCATTTGCTATTCGGTGACGAAGGCATCGAATAGCAAATGACCCGCTTTGGACTGTGTCTTGCAAGGCAAGGAAAGGGGTGCATTTGGGCAAGGAGGCCTACAGGAAACCTACCCACACACACCGCTATCTGCTTTTTGGCTCACACCACCCACTGGAACCCAAGCTGGGGCTTCTTAGGACTCTGCAATATCGGGCTGACGCGGTAACAACAAAAAGAGTCTACAGACCCTCTCAGGTGTGCTTTGAAAGCTTGTGGCTAGCCAGACTGGGTCTTGGCTAAACATCCACAAGGTCACGAAAACAAACTGGGGAGAAGCAGAACATTTGGAGAAATATAGTCACCCCCGTAAGCCACTGGAGTGTCAGAAAAACTCCGGAGGATCTTTAACAACAATTGCATCGCTGTGTACTTCAAGTCCAGCAATACACTGGGACGGAAGCTTGTACATCGGCACTATCTGCACTGCCCATTTTGAACATCGCTCTAGCTAGCCAAGCGATTTGACAACAATTGTCACCTTTAGCCACGCCGATCTAGGCACCAATAGCTATGCAGGCTTCCTGCCACCAACAATGGGATCATCTAACTTGAACAGGGCGGTTCTACAATTTTCACACCTCCCCCTGTTCTTGGACAATCAACATCGACACATTCACATGGTGATTGTCTTAAGGTGTGACTAGAAGTGCTGCAGTTATCTTCCTGAGCCAAAGAAGTGGCTCGATCAACTATGTAAACCTCTTCAACAAACGGCTAGTACATTTGCAAGGGTCTCCAGTGAACGCTTGTTTGTCTGCTCAGTTGCCGGTCACCTGAAGAGAGCCAAAGGACACGCTTTGTTTTAGCCTTCGGGCCCCACTGGGGTAATGGAGAAAACATGAGCGTCCCTGGGTGGGCTCGAACCACCAACCTTTCGGTTAACAGCCGAACGCGCTAACCGATTGCGCCACAGAGACTGCACGCCGAGGGCCGGCGCACCGGCCGAGGGAGACATGAATAATAAAAACAAAGTTCCTTAAAAGGCTTCCCAATTGCACATTTCTAGAGTGCCTTCTAGAGTGCCTTCTAGTTAAAGGGGGAGAGAGGCAGGGTAAAAGAGGGCATCCTTCGAGCCGGAATCGAACCAGCGACCTAAGGATTACTACGTTGACGCTACAGTCCTCCGCTCTACCAGCTGAGCTATCGAAGGGCCCGCCGGTGGGTCGTAGCCCGTGACTCCTTGCATTCAAAGCCAGCGCTTTGCCCTTTGCGTTAGTCCTTCTGCCTTGAGGGATTGGTCTATGCCGCCTCTGCCTGAAAGGTCAAATGCCTTGGCAGCTGTGATGTGGGAAAGCTCGGCTTCACGTTTTGCACAGCGAGAAAACACAATCGAAGCACCTACCGCGTTTTGTTGGGAGCCCAAAAACCACAGCAGCAACGGTGATGTACCTCCCTGACAGCAAGTAAGCGCAGGAGTGTTTGGAAGCGCATTGCGTCTATCAAAACAAATTGGGCCGAAAGTTAGCAAAAAGTGTTTGGCGTCAGTTGGTAGCAAGAGGCCACACGGGAGGCAGCGTCTTAGCCCGGCTAGCTCAGTCGGTAGAGCATGAGACTCTTAATCTCAGGGTCGTGGGTTCGAGCCCCACGTTGGGCGTATGGCATCGCAACGTTTTGGCCCAGTCAGTGGCATTCATGCGCACTGCACGGCCCCACCTTTACCATATCGACTGGCTTCTCTTCCATTCCCTCTACAAACGGGGAAATGTTTCGAGCTTATCTTTCTAGTGGTCAATTCGTATGGCAGCAAGTTGACCTTGCGCTGGGGCGTGGTTCTTATCAGCGCCACGTGTGACACGAATTGGATAGAGATAGTGGCACAGGCCCCGGACAGCCTTGCGTTGGTGGTATAGTGGTGAGCATAGCTGCCTTCCAAGCAGTTGACCCGGGTTCGATTCCCGGCCAACGCACTCCTATCCCTTTTTGGCCTTGCAAAGCGGCCCTAAGCAAAGACCCAAGTCATCCAGGTCCTTGAAGAAAGCTCCTAAGATATCCTGGCTTAGCGACAACTGTGGAGACTTTCTTCGGCATTCGAAAAGTCTCTGGCCTTATGCTTTAACTCGCTCAGGAGGTCCAGCATTATCCAGGGCCAAGGTTCAGCCATTTTGACTACTGATTCCCAAAGAGAATCAACTCTGTCACACACAACATTGCTAAGTATCTGGCAACAACGCTAACACCCTTAGCTGGCATCATATTGCACCATTTGCTATTCGGTGACGAAGGCATCGAATAGCAAATGACCCGCTTTGGACTGTGTCTTGCAAGGCAAGGAAAGGGGTGCATTTGGGCAAGGAGGCCTACAGGAAACCTACCCACACACACCGCTATCTGCTTTTTGGCTCACACCACCCACTGGAACCCAAGCTGGGGCTTCTTAGGACTCTGCAATATCGGGCTGACGCGGTAACAACAAAAGGAGTCTACAGACCCTCTCAGGTGTGCTTTGAAAGCTTGTGGCTAGCCAGACTGGGTCTTGGCTAAACATCCACAAGGTCACGAAAACAAACTGGGGAGAAGCAGAACATTTGGAGAAATATAGTCACCCCCGTAAGCCACTGGAGTGTCAGAAAAACTCCGGAGGATCTTTAACAACAATTGCATCGCTGTGTACTTCAAGTCCAGCAATACACTGGGACGGAAGCTTGTACATCGGCACTATCTGCACTGCCCATTTTGAACATCGCTCTAGCTAGCCAAGCGATTTGACAACAATTGTCACCTTTAGCCACGCCGATCTAGGCACCAATAGCTATGCAGGCTTCCTGCCACCAACAATGGGATCATCTAACTTGAACAGGGCGGTTCTACAATTTTCACACCTCCCCCTGTTCTTGGACAATCAACATCGACACATTCACATGGTGATTGTCTTAAGGTGTGACTAGAAGTGCTGCAGTTATCTTCCTGAGCCAAAGAAGTGGCTCGATCAACTATGTAAACCTCTTCAACAAACGGCTAGTACATTTGCAAGGGTCTCCAGTGAACGCTTGTTTGTCTGCTCAGTTGCCGGTCACCTGAAGAGAGCCAAAGGACACGCTTTGTTTTAGCCTTCGGGCCCCACTGAGGTAATGGAGAAAACATGAGCGTCCCTGGGTGGGCTCGAACCACCAACCTTTCGGTTAACAGCCGAACGCGCTAACCGATTGCGCCACAGAGACTGCACGCCGAGGGCCGGCGCACCGGCCGAGGGAGACATGAATAATAAAAACAAAGTTCCTTAAAAGGCTTCCCAATTGCACATTTCTAGAGTGCCTTCTAGAGTGCCTTCTAGTTAAAGGGGGAGAGAGGCAGGGTAAAAGAGGGCATCCTTCGAGCCGGAATCGAACCAGCGACCTAAGGATTACTACGTTGACGCTACAGTCCTCCGCTCTACCAGCTGAGCTATCGAAGGGCCCGCCGGTGGGTCGTAGCCCGTGACTCCTTGCATTCAAAGCCAGCGCTTTGCCCTTTGCGTTAGTCCTTCTGCCTTGAGGGATTGGTCTATGCCGCCTCTGCCTGAAAGGTCAAATGCCTTGGCAGCTGTGATGTGGGAAAGCTCGGCTTCACGTTTTGCACAGCGAGAAAACACAATCGAAGCACCTACCGCGTTTTGTTGGGAGCCCAAAAACCACAGCAGCAACGGTGATGTACCTCCCTGACAGCAAGTAAGCGCAGGAGTGTTTGGAAGCGCATTGCGTCTATCAAAACAAATTGGGCCGAAAGTTAGCAAAAAGTGTTTGGCGTCAGTTGGTAGCAAGAGGCCACACGGGAGGCAGCGTCTTAGCCCGGCTAGCTCAGTCGGTAGAGCATGAGACTCTTAATCTCAGGGTCGTGGGTTCGAGCCCCACGTTGGGCGTATGGCATCGCAACGTTTTGGCCCAGTCAGTGGCATTCATGCGCACTGCACGGCCCCACCTTTACCATATCGACTGGCTTCTCTTCCATTCCCTCTACAAACGGGGAAATGTTTCGAGCTTATCTTTCTAGTGGTCAATTCGTATGGCAGCAAGTTGACCTTGCGCTGGGGCGTGGTTCTTATCAGCGCCACGTGTGACACGAATTGGATAGAGATAGTGGCACAGACCCCGGACAGCCTTGCGTTGGTGGTATAGTGGTGAGCATAGCTGCCTTCCAAGCAGTTGACCCGGGTTCGATTCCCGGCCAACGCACTCCTATCCCTTTTTGGCCTTGCAAAGCGGCCCTAAGCAAAGACCCAAGTCATCCAGGTCCTTGAAGAAAGCTCCTAAGATATCCTGGCTTAGCGACAACTGTGGAGACTTTCTTCGGCATTCGAAAAGTCTCTGGCCTTATGCTTTAACTCGCTCAGGAGGTCCACCATTATCCAGGGCCAAGGTTCAGCCATTTTGACTACTGATTCCCAAAGAGAATCAACTCTGTCACACACAACATTGCTAAGTATCTGGCAACAACGCTAACACCCTTAGCTGGCATCATATTGCACCATTTGCTATTCGGTGACGAAGGCATCGAATAGCAAATGACCCGCTTTGGACTGTGTCTTGCAAGGCAAGGAAAGGGGTGCATTTGGGCAAGGAGGCCTACAGGAAACCTACCCACACACACCGCTATCTGCTTTTTGGCTCACACCACCCACTGGAACCCAAGCTGGGGCTTCTTAGGACTCTGCAATATCGGGCTGACGCGGTAACAACAAAAAGAGTCTACAGACCCTCTCAGGTGTGCTTTGAAAGCTTGTGGCTAGCCAGACTGGGTCTTGGCTAAACATCCACAAGGTCACGAAAACAAACTGGGGAGAAGCAGAACATTTGGAGAAATATAGTCACCCCCGTAAGCCACTGGAGTGTCAGAAAAACTCCGGAGGATCTTTAACAACAATTGCATCGCTGTGTACTTCAAGTCCAGCAATACACTGGGACGGAAGCTTGTACATCGGCACTATCTGCACTGCCCATTTTGAACATCGCTCTAGCTAGCCAAGCGATTTGACAACAATTGTCACCTTTAGCCACGCCGATCTAGGCACCAATAGCTATGCAGGCTTCCTGCCACCAACAATGGGATCATCTAACTTGAACAGGGCGGTTCTACAATTTTCACACCTCCCCCTGTTCTTGGACAATCAACATCGACACATTCACATGGTGATTGTCTTAAGGTGTGACTAGAAGTGCTGCAGTTATCTTCCTGAGCCAAAGAAGTGGCTCGATCAACTATGTAAACCTCTTCAACAAACGGCTAGTACATTTGCAAGGGTCTCCAGTGAACGCTTGTTTGTCTGCTCAGTTGCCGGTCACCTGAAGAGAGCCAAAGGACACGCTTTGTTTTAGCCTTCGGGCCCCACTGAGGTAATGGAGAAAACATGAGCGTCCCTGGGTGGGCTCGAACCACCAACCTTTCGGTTAACAGCCGAACGCGCTAACCGATTGCGCCACAGAGACTGCACGCCGAGGGCCGGCGCACCGGCCGAGGGAGACATGAATAATAAAAACAAAGTTCCTTAAAAGGCTTCCCAATTGCACATTTCTAGAGTGCCTTCTAGAGTGCCTTCTAGTTAAAGGGGGAGAGAGGCAGGGTAAAAGAGGGCATCCTTCGAGCCGGAATCGAACCAGCGACCTAAGGATTACTACGTTGACGCTACAGTCCTCCGCTCTACCAGCTGAGCTATCGAAGGGGCCGCCGGTGGGTCGTAGCCCGTGACTCCTTGCATTCAAAGCCAGCGCTTTGCCCTTTGCGTTAGTCCTTCTGCCTTGAGGGATTGGTCTATGCCGCCTCTGCCTGAAAGGTCAAATGCCTTGGCAGCTGTGATGTGGGAAAGCTCGGCTTCACGTTTTGCACAGCGAGAAAACACAATCGAAGCACCTACCGCGTTTTGTTGGGAGCCCAAAAACCACAGCAGCAACGGTGATGTACCTCCCTGACAGCAAGTAAGCGCAGGAGTGTTTGGAAGCGCATTGCGTCTATCAAAACAAATTGGGCCGAAAGTTAGCAAAAAGTGTTTGGCGTCAGTTGGTAGCAAGAGGCCACACGGGAGGCAGCGTCTTAGCCCGGCTAGCTCAGTCGGTAGAGCATGAGACTCTTAATCTCAGGGTCGTGGGTTCGAGCCCCACGTTGGGCGTATGGCATCGCAACGTTTTGGCCCAGTCAGTGGCATTCATGCGCACTGCACGGCCCCACCTTTACCATATCGACTGGCTTCTCTTCCATTCCCTCTACAAACGGGGAAATGTTTCGAGCTTATCTTTCTAGTGGTCAATTCGTATGGCAGCAAGTTGACCTTGCGCTGGGGCGTGGTTCTTATCAGCGCCACGTGTGACACGAATTGGATAGAGATAGTGGCACAGGCCCCGGACAGCCTTGCGTTGGTGGTATAGTGGTGAGCATAGCTGCCTTCCAAGCAGTTGACCCGGGTTCGATTCCCGGCCAACGCACTCCTATCCCTTTTTGGCCTTGCAAAGCGGCCCTAAGCAAAGACCCAAGTCATCCAGGTCCTTGAAGAAAGCTCCTAAGATATCCTGGCTTAGCGACAACTGTGGAGACTTTCTTCGGCATTCGAAAAGTCTCTGGCCTTATGCTTTAACTCGCTCAGGAGGTCCAGCATTATCCAGGGCCAAGGTTCAGCCATTTTGACTACTGATTCCCAAAGAGAATCAACTCTGTCACACACAACATTGCTAAGTATCTGGCAACAACGCTAACACCCTTAGCTGGCATCATATTGCACCATTTGCTATTCGGTGACGAAGGCATCGAATAGCAAATGACCCGCTTTGGACTGTGTCTTGCAAGGCAAGGAAAGGGGTGCATTTGGGCAAGGAGGCCTACAGGAAACCTACCCACACACACCGCTATCTGCTTTTTGGCTCACACCACCCACTGGAACCCAAGCTGGGGCTTCTTAGGACTCTGCAATATCGGGCTGACGCGGTAACAACAAAAGGAGTCTACAGACCCTCTCAGGTGTGCTTTGAAAGCTTGTGGCTAGCCAGACTGGGTCTTGGCTAAACATCCACAAGGTCACGAAAACAAACTGGGGAGAAGCAGAACATTTGGAGAAATATAGTCACCCCCGTAAGCCACTGGAGTGTCAGAAAAACTCCGGAGGATCTTTAACAACAATTGCATCGCTGTGTACTTCAAGTCCAGCAATACACTGGGACGGAAGCTTGTACATCGGCACTATCTGCACTGCCCATTTTGAACATCGCTCTAGCTAGCCAAGCGATTTGACAACAATTGTCACCTTTAGCCACGCCGATCTAGGCACCAATAGCTATGCAGGCTTCCTGCCACCAACAATGGGATCATCTAACTTGAACAGGGCGGTTCTACAATTTTCACACCTCCCCCTGTTCTTGGACAATCAACATCGACACATTCACATGGTGATTGTCTTAAGGTGTGACTAGAAGTGCTGCAGTTATCTTCCTGAGCCAAAGAAGTGGCTCGATCAACTATGTAAACCTCTTCAACAAACGGCTAGTACATTTGCAAGGGTCTCCAGTGAACGCTTGTTTGTCTGCTCAGTTGCCGGTCACCTGAAGAGAGCCAAAGGACACGCTTTGTTTTAGCCTTCGGGCCCCACTGAGGTAATGGAGAAAACATGAGCGTCCCTGGGTGGGCTCGAACCACCAACCTTTCGGTTAACAGCCGAACGCGCTAACCGATTGCGCCACAGAGACTGCACGCCGAGGGCCGGCGCACCGGCCGAGGGAGACATGAATAATAAAAACAAAGTTCCTTAAAAGGCTTCCCAATTGCACATTTCTAGAGTGCCTTCTAGAGTGCCTTCTAGTTAAAGGGGGAGAGAGGCAGGGTAAAAGAGGGCATCCTTCGAGCCGGAATCGAACCAGCGACCTAAGGATTACTACGTTGACGCTACAGTCCTCCGCTCTACCAGCTGAGCTATCGAAGGGCCCGCCGGTGGGTCGTAGCCCGTGACTCCTTGCATTCAAAGCCAGCGCTTTGCCCTTTGCGTTAGTCCTTCTGCCTTGAGGGATTGGTCTATGCCGCCTCTGCCTGAAAGGTCAAATGCCTTGGCAGCTGTGATGTGGGAAAGCTCGGCTTCACGTTTTGCACAGCGAGAAAACACAATCGAAGCACCTACCGCGTTTTGTTGGGAGCCCAAAAACCACAGCAGCAACGGTGATGTACCTCCCTGACAGCAAGTAAGCGCAGGAGTGTTTGGAAGCGCATTGCGTCTATCAAAACAAATTGGGCCGAAAGTTAGCAAAAAGTGTTTGGCGTCAGTTGGTAGCAAGAGGCCACACGGGAGGCAGCGTCTTAGCCCGGCTAGCTCAGTCGGTAGAGCATGAGACTCTTAATCTCAGGGTCGTGGGTTCGAGCCCCACGTTGGGCGTATGGCATCGCAACGTTTTGGCCCAGTCAGTGGCATTCATGCGCACTGCACGGCCCCACCTTTACCATATCGACTGGCTTCTCTTCCATTCCCTCTACAAACGGGGAAATGTTTCGAGCTTATCTTTCTAGTGGTCAATTCGTATGGCAGCAAGTTGACCTTGCGCTGGGGCGTGGTTCTTATCAGCGCCACGTGTGACACGAATTGGATAGAGATAGTGGCACAGACCCCGGACAGCCTTGCGTTGGTGGTATAGTGGTGAGCATAGCTGCCTTCCAAGCAGTTGACCCGGGTTCGATTCCCGGCCAACGCACTCCTATCCCTTTTTGGCCTTGCAAAGCGGCCCTAAGCAAAGACCCAAGTCATCCAGGTCCTTGAAGAAAGCTCCTAAGATATCCTGGCTTAGCGACAACTGTGGAGACTTTCTTCGGCATTCGAAAAGTCTCTGGCCTTATGCTTTAACTCGCTCAGGAGGTCCACCATTATCCAGGGCCAAGGTTCAGCCATTTTGACTACTGATTCCCAAAGAGAATCAACTCTGTCACACACAACATTGCTAAGTATCTGGCAACAACGCTAACACCCTTAGCTGGCATCATATTGCACCATTTGCTATTCGGTGACGAAGGCATCGAATAGCAAATGACCCGCTTTGGACTGTGTCTTGCAAGGCAAGGAAAGGGGTGCATTTGGGCAAGGAGGCCTACAGGAAACCTACCCACACACACCGCTATCTGCTTTTTGGCTCACACCACCCACTGGAACCCAAGCTGGGGCTTCTTAGGACTCTGCAATATCGGGCTGACGCGGTAACAACAAAAAGAGTCTACAGACCCTCTCAGGTGTGCTTTGAAAGCTTGTGGCTAGCCAGACTGGGTCTTGGCTAAACATCCACAAGGTCACGAAAACAAACTGGGGAGAAGCAGAACATTTGGAGAAATATAGTCACCCCCGTAAGCCACTGGAGTGTCAGAAAAACTCCGGAGGATCTTTAACAACAATTGCATCGCTGTGTACTTCAAGTCCAGCAATACACTGGGACGGAAGCTTGTACATCGGCACTATCTGCACTGCCCATTTTGAACATCGCTCTAGCTAGCCAAGCGATTTGACAACAATTGTCACCTTTAGCCACGCCGATCTAGGCACCAATAGCTATGCAGGCTTCCTGCCACCAACAATGGGATCATCTAACTTGAACAGGGCGGTTCTACAATTTTCACACCTCCCCCTGTTCTTGGACAATCAACATCGACACATTCACATGGTGATTGTCTTAAGGTGTGACTAGAAGTGCTGCAGTTATCTTCCTGAGCCAAAGAAGTGGCTCGATCAACTATGTAAACCTCTTCAACAAACGGCTAGTACATTTGCAAGGGTCTCCAGTGAACGCTTGTTTGTCTGCTCAGTTGCCGGTCACCTGAAGAGAGCCAAAGGACACGCTTTGTTTTAGCCTTCGGGCCCCACTGAGGTAATGGAGAAAACATGAGCGTCCCTGGGTGGGCTCGAACCACCAACCTTTCGGTTAACAGCCGAACGCGCTAACCGATTGCGCCACAGAGACTGCACGCCGAGGGCCGGCGCACCGGCCGAGGGAGACATGAATAATAAAAACAAAGTTCCTTAAAAGGCTTCCCAATTGCACATTTCTAGAGTGCCTTCTAGAGTGCCTTCTAGTTAAAGGGGGAGAGAGGCAGGGTAAAAGAGGGCATCCTTCGAGCCGGAATCGAACCAGCGACCTAAGGATTACTACGTTGACGCTACAGTCCTCCGCTCTACCAGCTGAGCTATCGAAGGGGCCGCCGGTGGGTCGTAGCCCGTGACTCCTTGCATTCAAAGCCAGCGCTTTGCCCTTTGCGTTAGTCCTTCTGCCTTGAGGGATTGGTCTATGCCGCCTCTGCCTGAAAGGTCAAATGCCTTGGCAGCTGTGATGTGGGAAAGCTCGGCTTCACGTTTTGCACAGCGAGAAAACACAATCGAAGCACCTACCGCGTTTTGTTGGGAGCCCAAAAACCACAGCAGCAACGGTGATGTACCTCCCTGACAGCAAGTAAGCGCAGGAGTGTTTGGAAGCGCATTGCGTCTATCAAAACAAATTGGGCCGAAAGTTAGCAAAAAGTGTTTGGCGTCAGTTGGTAGCAAGAGGCCACACGGGAGGCAGCGTCTTAGCCCGGCTAGCTCAGTCGGTAGAGCATGAGACTCTTAATCTCAGGGTCGTGGGTTCGAGCCCCACGTTGGGCGTATGGCATCGCAACGTTTTGGCCCAGTCAGTGGCATTCATGCGCACTGCACGGCCCCACCTTTACCATATCGACTGGCTTCTCTTCCATTCCCTCTACAAACGGGGAAATGTTTCGAGCTTATCTTTCTAGTGGTCAATTCGTATGGCAGCAAGTTGACCTTGCGCTGGGGCGTGGTTCTTATCAGCGCCACGTGTGACACGAATTGGATAGAGATAGTGGCACAGGCCCCGGACAGCCTTGCGTTGGTGGTATAGTGGTGAGCATAGCTGCCTTCCAAGCAGTTGACCCGGGTTCGATTCCCGGCCAACGCACTCCTATCCCTTTTTGGCCTTGCAAAGCGGCCCTAAGCAAAGACCCAAGTCATCCAGGTCCTTGAAGAAAGCTCCTAAGATATCCTGGCTTAGCGACAACTGTGGAGACTTTCTTCGGCATTCGAAAAGTCTCTGGCCTTATGCTTTAACTCGCTCAGGAGGTCCAGCATTATCCAGGGCCAAGGTTCAGCCATTTTGACTACTGATTCCCAAAGAGAATCAACTCTGTCACACACAACATTGCTAAGTATCTGGCAACAACGCTAACACCCTTAGCTGGCATCATATTGCACCATTTGCTATTCGGTGACGAAGGCATCGAATAGCAAATGACCCGCTTTGGACTGTGTCTTGCAAGGCAAGGAAAGGGGTGCATTTGGGCAAGGAGGCCTACAGGAAACCTACCCACACACACCGCTATCTGCTTTTTGGCTCACACCACCCACTGGAACCCAAGCTGGGGCTTCTTAGGACTCTGCAATATCGGGCTGACGCGGTAACAACAAAAAGAGTCTACAGACCCTCTCAGGTGTGCTTTGAAAGCTTGTGGCTAGCCAGACTGGGTCTTGGCTAAACATCCACAAGGTCACGAAAACAAACTGGGGAGAAGCAGAACATTTGGAGAAATATAGTCACCCCCGTAAGCCACTGGAGTGTCAGAAAAACTCCGGAGGATCTTTAACAACAATTGCATCGCTGTGTACTTCAAGTCCAGCAATACACTGGGACGGAAGCTTGTACATCGGCACTATCTGCACTGCCCATTTTGAACATCGCTCTAGCTAGCCAAGCGATTTGACAACAATTGTCACCTTTAGCCACGCCGATCTAGGCACCAATAGCTATGCAGGCTTCCTGCCACCAACAATGGGATCATCTAACTTGAACAGGGCGGTTCTACAATTTTCACACCTCCCCCTGTTCTTGGACAATCAACATCGACACATTCACATGGTGATTGTCTTAAGGTGTGACTAGAAGTGCTGCAGTTATCTTCCTGAGCCAAAGAAGTGGCTCGATCAACTATGTAAACCTCTTCAACAAACGGCTAGTACATTTGCAAGGGTCTCCAGTGAACGCTTGTTTGTCTGCTCAGTTGCCGGTCACCTGAAGAGAGCCAAAGGACACGCTTTGTTTTAGCCTTCGGGCCCCACTGAGGTAATGGAGAAAACATGAGCGTCCCTGGGTGGGCTCGAACCACCAACCTTTCGGTTAACAGCCGAACGCGCTAACCGATTGCGCCACAGAGACTGCACGCCGAGGGCCGGCGCACCGGCCGAGGGAGACATGAATAATAAAAACAAAGTTCCTTAAAAGGCTTCCCAATTGCACATTTCTAGAGTGCCTTCTAGAGTGCCTTCTAGTTAAAGGGGGAGAGAGGCAGGGTAAAAGAGGGCATCCTTCGAGCCGGAATCGAACCAGCGACCTAAGGATTACTACGTTGACGCTACAGTCCTCCGCTCTACCAGCTGAGCTATCGAAGGGCCTGCCGGTGGGTCGTAGCCCGTGACTCCTTGCATTCAAAGCCAGCGCTTTGCCCTTTGCGTTAGTCCTTCTGCCTTGAGGGATTGGTCTATGCCGCCTCTGCCTGAAAGGTCAAATGCCTTGGCAGCTGTGATGTGGGAAAGCTCGGCTTCACGTTTTGCACAGCGAGAAAACACAATCGAAGCACCTACCGCGTTTTGTTGGGAGCCCAAAAACCACAGCAGCAACGGTGATGTACCTCCCTGACAGCAAGTAAGCGCAGGAGTGTTTGGAAGCGCATTGCGTCTATCAAAACAAATTGGGCCGAAAGTTAGCAAAAAGTGTTTGGCGTCAGTTGGTAGCAAGAGGCCACACGGGAGGCAGCGTCTTAGCCCGGCTAGCTCAGTCGGTAGAGCATGAGACTCTTAATCTCAGGGTCGTGGGTTCGAGCCCCACGTTGGGCGTATGGCATCGCAACGTTTTGGCCCAGTCAGTGGCATTCATGCGCACTGCACGGCCCCACCTTTACCATATCGACTGGCTTCTCTTCCATTCCCTCTACAAACGGGGAAATGTTTCGAGCTTATCTTTCTAGTGGTCAATTCGTATGGCAGCAAGTTGACCTTGCGCTGGGGCGTGGTTCTTATCAGCGCCACGTGTGACACGAATTGGATAGAGATAGTGGCACAGACCCCGGACAGCCTTGCGTTGGTGGTATAGTGGTGAGCATAGCTGCCTTCCAAGCAGTTGACCCGGGTTCGATTCCCGGCCAACGCACTCCTATCCCTTTTTGGCCTTGCAAAGCGGCCCTAAGCAAAGACCCAAGTCATCCAGGTCCTTGAAGAAAGCTCCTAAGATATCCTGGCTTAGCGACAACTGTGGAGACTTTCTTCGGCATTCGAAAAGTCTCTGGCCTTATGCTTTAACTCGCTCAGGAGGTCCAGCATTATCCAGGGCCAAGGTTCAGCCATTTTGACTACTGATTCCCAAAGAGAATCAACTCTGTCACACACAACATTGCTAAGTATCTGGCAACAACGCTAACACCCTTAGCTGGCATCATATTGCACCATTTGCTATTCGGTGACGAAGGCATCGAATAGCAAATGACCCGCTTTGGACTGTGTCTTGCAAGGCAAGGAAAGGGGTGCATTTGGGCAAGGAGGCCTACAGGAAACCTACCCACACACACCGCTATCTGCTTTTTGGCTCACACCACCCACTGGAACCCAAGCTGGGGCTTCTTAGGACTCTGCAATATCGGGCTGACGCGGTAACAACAAAAAGAGTCTACAGACCCTCTCAGGTGTGCTTTGAAAGCTTGTGGCTAGCCAGACTGGGTCTTGGCTAAACATCCACAAGGTCACGAAAACAAACTGGGGAGAAGCAGAACATTTGGAGAAATATAGTCACCCCCGTAAGCCACTGGAGTGTCAGAAAAACTCCGGAGGATCTTTAACAACAATTGCATCGCTGTGTACTTCAAGTCCAGCAATACACTGGGACGGAAGCTTGTACATCGGCACTATCTGCACTGCCCATTTTGAACATCGCTCTAGCTAGCCAAGCGATTTGACAACAATTGTCACCTTTAGCCACGCCGATCTAGGCACCAATAGCTATGCAGGCTTCCTGCCACCAACAATGGGATCATCTAACTTGAACAGGGCGGTTCTACAATTTTCACACCTCCCCCTGTTCTTGGACAATCAACATCGACACATTCACATGGTGATTGTCTTAAGGTGTGACTAGAAGTGCTGCAGTTATCTTCCTGAGCCAAAGAAGTGGCTCGATCAACTATGTAAACCTCTTCAACAAACGGCTAGTACATTTGCAAGGGTCTCCAGTGAACGCTTGTTTGTCTGCTCAGTTGCCGGTCACCTGAAGAGAGCCAAAGGACACGCTTTGTTTTAGCCTTCGGGCCCCACTGAGGTAATGGAGAAAACATGAGCGTCCCTGGGTGGGCTCGAACCACCAACCTTTCGGTTAACAGCCGAACGCGCTAACCGATTGCGCCACAGAGACTGCACGCCGAGGGCCGGCGCACCGGCCGAGGGAGACATGAATAATAAAAACAAAGTTCCTTAAAAGGCTTCCCAATTGCACATTTCTAGAGTGCCTTCTAGAGTGCCTTCTAGTTAAAGGGGGAGAGAGGCAGGGTAAAAGAGGGCATCCTTCGAGCCGGAATCGAACCAGCGACCTAAGGATTACTACGTTGACGCTACAGTCCTCCGCTCTACCAGCTGAGCTATCGAAGGGCCCGCCGGTGGGTCGTAGCCCGTGACTCCTTGCATTCAAAGCCAGCGCTTTGCCCTTTGCGTTAGTCCTTCTGCCTTGAGGGATTGGTCTATGCCGCCTCTGCCTGAAAGGTCAAATGCCTTGGCAGCTGTGATGTGGGAAAGCTCGGCTTCACGTTTTGCACAGCGAGAAAACACAATCGAAGCACCTACCGCGTTTTGTTGGGAGCCCAAAAACCACAGCAGCAACGGTGATGTACCTCCCTGACAGCAAGTAAGCGCAGGAGTGTTTGGAAGCGCATTGCGTCTATCAAAACAAATTGGGCCGAAAGTTAGCAAAAAGTGTTTGGCGTCAGTTGGTAGCAAGAGGCCACACGGGAGGCAGCGTCTTAGCCCGGCTAGCTCAGTCGGTAGAGCATGAGACTCTTAATCTCAGGGTCGTGGGTTCGAGCCCCACGTTGGGCGTATGGCATCGCAACGTTTTGGCCCAGTCAGTGGCATTCATGCGCACTGCACGGCCCCACCTTTACCATATCGACTGGCTTCTCTTCCATTCCCTCTACAAACGGGGAAATGTTTCGAGCTTATCTTTCTAGTGGTCAATTCGTATGGCAGCAAGTTGACCTTGCGCTGGGGCGTGGTTCTTATCAGCGCCACGTGTGACACGAATTGGATAGAGATAGTGGCACAGGCCCCGGACAGCCTTGCGTTGGTGGTATAGTGGTGAGCATAGCTGCCTTCCAAGCAGTTGACCCGGGTTCGATTCCCGGCCAACGCACTCCTATCCCTTTTTGGCCTTGCAAAGCGGCCCTAAGCAAAGACCCAAGTCATCCAGGTCCTTGAAGAAAGCTCCTAAGATATCCTGGCTTAGCGACAACTGTGGAGACTTTCTTCGGCATTCGAAAAGTCTCTGGCCTTATGCTTTAACTCGCTCAGGAGGTCCAGCATTATCCAGGGCCAAGGTTCAGCCATTTTGACTACTGATTCCCAAAGAGAATCAACTCTGTCACACACAACATTGCTAAGTATCTGGCAACAACGCTAACACCCTTAGCTGGCATCATATTGCACCATTTGCTATTCGGTGACGAAGGCATCGAATAGCAAATGACCCGCTTTGGACTGTGTCTTGCAAGGCAAGGAAAGGGGTGCATTTGGGCAAGGAGGCCTACAGGAAACCTACCCACACACACCGCTATCTGCTTTTTGGCTCACACCACCCACTGGAACCCAAGCTGGGGCTTCTTAGGACTCTGCAATATCGGGCTGACGCGGTAACAACAAAAAGAGTCTACAGACCCTCTCAGGTGTGCTTTGAAAGCTTGTGGCTAGCCAGACTGGGTCTTGGCTAAACATCCACAAGGTCACGAAAACAAACTGGGGAGAAGCAGAACATTTGGAGAAATATAGTCACCCCCGTAAGCCACTGGAGTGTCAGAAAAACTCCGGAGGATCTTTAACAACAATTGCATCGCTGTGTACTTCAAGTCCAGCAATACACTGGGACGGAAGCTTGTACATCGGCACTATCTGCACTGCCCATTTTGAACATCGCTCTAGCTAGCCAAGCGATTTGACAACAATTGTCACCTTTAGCCACGCCGATCTAGGCACCAATAGCTATGCAGGCTTCCTGCCACCAACAATGGGATCATCTAACTTGAACAGGGCGGTTCTACAATTTTCACACCTCCCCCTGTTCTTGGACAATCAACATCGACACATTCACATGGTGATTGTCTTAAGGTGTGACTAGAAGTGCTGCAGTTATCTTCCTGAGCCAAAGAAGTGGCTCGATCAACTATGTAAACCTCTTCAACAAACGGCTAGTACATTTGCAAGGGTCTCCAGTGAACGCTTGTTTGTCTGCTCAGTTGCCGGTCACCTGAAGAGAGCCAAAGGACACGCTTTGTTTTAGCCTTCGGGCCCCACTGGGGTAATGGAGAAAACATGAGCGTCCCTGGGTGGGCTCGAACCACCAACCTTTCGGTTAACAGCCGAACGCGCTAACCGATTGCGCCACAGAGACTGCACGCCGAGGGCCGGCGCACCGGCCGAGGGAGACATGAATAATAAAAACAAAGTTCCTTAAAAGGCTTCCCAATTGCACATTTCTAGAGTGCCTTCTAGAGTGCCTTCTAGTTAAAGGGGGAGAGAGGCAGGGTAAAAGAGGGCATCCTTCGAGCCGGAATCGAACCAGCGACCTAAGGATTACTACGTTGACGCTACAGTCCTCCGCTCTACCAGCTGAGCTATCGAAGGGCCCGCCGGTGGGTCGTAGCCCGTGACTCCTTGCATTCAAAGCCAGCGCTTTGCCCTTTGCGTTAGTCCTTCTGCCTTGAGGGATTGGTCTATGCCGCCTCTGCCTGAAAGGTCAAATGCCTTGGCAGCTGTGATGTGGGAAAGCTCGGCTTCACGTTTTGCACAGCGAGAAAACACAATCGAAGCACCTACCGCGTTTTGTTGGGAGCCCAAAAACCACAGCAGCAACGGTGATGTACCTCCCTGACAGCAAGTAAGCGCAGGAGTGTTTGGAAGCGCATTGCGTCTATCAAAACAAATTGGGCCGAAAGTTAGCAAAAAGTGTTTGGCGTCAGTTGGTAGCAAGAGGCCACACGGGAGGCAGCGTCTTAGCCCGGCTAGCTCAGTCGGTAGAGCATGAGACTCTTAATCTCAGGGTCGTGGGTTCGAGCCCCACGTTGGGCGTATGGCATCGCAACGTTTTGGCCCAGTCAGTGGCATTCATGCGCACTGCACGGCCCCACCTTTACCATATCGACTGGCTTCTCTTCCATTCCCTCTACAAACGGGGAAATGTTTCGAGCTTATCTTTCTAGTGGTCAATTCGTATGGCAGCAAGTTGACCTTGCGCTGGGGCGTGGTTCTTATCAGCGCCACGTGTGACACGAATTGGATAGAGATAGTGGCACAGGCCCCGGACAGCCTTGCGTTGGTGGTATAGTGGTGAGCATAGCTGCCTTCCAAGCAGTTGACCCGGGTTCGATTCCCGGCCAACGCACTCCTATCCCTTTTTGGCCTTGCAAAGCGGCCCTAAGCAAAGACCCAAGTCATCCAGGTCCTTGAAGAAAGCTCCTAAGATATCCTGGCTTAGCGACAACTGTGGAGACTTTCTTCGGCATTCGAAAAGTCTCTGGCCTTATGCTTTAACTCGCTCAGGAGGTCCAGCATTATCCAGGGCCAAGGTTCAGCCATTTTGACTACTGATTCCCAAAGAGAATCAACTCTGTCACACACAACATTGCTAAGTATCTGGCAACAACGCTAACACCCTTAGCTGGCATCATATTGCACCATTTGCTATTCGGTGACGAAGGCATCGAATAGCAAATGACCCGCTTTGGACTGTGTCTTGCAAGGCAAGGAAAGGGGTGCATTTGGGCAAGGAGGCCTACAGGAAACCTACCCACACACACCGCTATCTGCTTTTTGGCTCACACCACCCACTGGAACCCAAGCTGGGGCTTCTTAGGACTCTGCAATATCGGGCTGACGCGGTAACAACAAAAGGAGTCTACAGACCCTCTCAGGTGTGCTTTGAAAGCTTGTGGCTAGCCAGACTGGGTCTTGGCTAAACATCCACAAGGTCACGAAAACAAACTGGGGAGAAGCAGAACATTTGGAGAAATATAGTCACCCCCGTAAGCCACTGGAGTGTCAGAAAAACTCCGGAGGATCTTTAACAACAATTGCATCGCTGTGTACTTCAAGTCCAGCAATACACTGGGACGGAAGCTTGTACATCGGCACTATCTGCACTGCCCATTTTGAACATCGCTCTAGCTAGCCAAGCGATTTGACAACAATTGTCACCTTTAGCCACGCCGATCTAGGCACCAATAGCTATGCAGGCTTCCTGCCACCAACAATGGGATCATCTAACTTGAACAGGGCGGTTCTACAATTTTCACACCTCCCCCTGTTCTTGGACAATCAACATCGACACATTCACATGGTGATTGTCTTAAGGTGTGACTAGAAGTGCTGCAGTTATCTTCCTGAGCCAAAGAAGTGGCTCGATCAACTATGTAAACCTCTTCAACAAACGGCTAGTACATTTGCAAGGGTCTCCAGTGAACGCTTGTTTGTCTGCTCAGTTGCCGGTCACCTGAAGAGAGCCAAAGGACACGCTTTGTTTTAGCCTTCGGGCCCCACTGAGGTAATGGAGAAAACATGAGCGTCCCTGGGTGGGCTCGAACCACCAACCTTTCGGTTAACAGCCGAACGCGCTAACCGATTGCGCCACAGAGACTGCACGCCGAGGGCCGGCGCACCGGCCGAGGGAGACATGAATAATAAAAACAAAGTTCCTTAAAAGGCTTCCCAATTGCACATTTCTAGAGTGCCTTCTAGAGTGCCTTCTAGTTAAAGGGGGAGAGAGGCAGGGTAAAAGAGGGCATCCTTCGAGCCGGAATCGAACCAGCGACCTAAGGATTACTACGTTGACGCTACAGTCCTCCGCTCTACCAGCTGAGCTATCGAAGGGCCCGCCGGTGGGTCGTAGCCCGTGACTCCTTGCATTCAAAGCCAGCGCTTTGCCCTTTGCGTTAGTCCTTCTGCCTTGAGGGATTGGTCTATGCCGCCTCTGCCTGAAAGGTCAAATGCCTTGGCAGCTGTGATGTGGGAAAGCTCGGCTTCACGTTTTGCACAGCGAGAAAACACAATCGAAGCACCTACCGCGTTTTGTTGGGAGCCCAAAAACCACAGCAGCAACGGTGATGTACCTCCCTGACAGCAAGTAAGCGCAGGAGTGTTTGGAAGCGCATTGCGTCTATCAAAACAAATTGGGCCGAAAGTTAGCAAAAAGTGTTTGGCGTCAGTTGGTAGCAAGAGGCCACACGGGAGGCAGCGTCTTAGCCCGGCTAGCTCAGTCGGTAGAGCATGAGACTCTTAATCTCAGGGTCGTGGGTTCGAGCCCCACGTTGGGCGTATGGCATCGCAACGTTTTGGCCCAGTCAGTGGCATTCATGCGCACTGCACGGCCCCACCTTTACCATATCGACTGGCTTCTCTTCCATTCCCTCTACAAACGGGGAAATGTTTCGAGCTTATCTTTCTAGTGGTCAATTCGTATGGCAGCAAGTTGACCTTGCGCTGGGGCGTGGTTCTTATCAGCGCCACGTGTGACACGAATTGGATAGAGATAGTGGCACAGACCCCGGACAGCCTTGCGTTGGTGGTATAGTGGTGAGCATAGCTGCCTTCCAAGCAGTTGACCCGGGTTCGATTCCCGGCCAACGCACTCCTATCCCTTTTTGGCCTTGCAAAGCGGCCCTAAGCAAAGACCCAAGTCATCCAGGTCCTTGAAGAAAGCTCCTAAGATATCCTGGCTTAGCGACAACTGTGGAGACTTTCTTCGGCATTCGAAAAGTCTCTGGCCTTATGCTTTAACTCGCTCAGGAGGTCCACCATTATCCAGGGCCAAGGTTCAGCCATTTTGACTACTGATTCCCAAAGAGAATCAACTCTGTCACACACAACATTGCTAAGTATCTGGCAACAACGCTAACACCCTTAGCTGGCATCATATTGCACCATTTGCTATTCGGTGACGAAGGCATCGAATAGCAAATGACCCGCTTTGGACTGTGTCTTGCAAGGCAAGGAAAGGGGTGCATTTGGGCAAGGAGGCCTACAGGAAACCTACCCACACACACCGCTATCTGCTTTTTGGCTCACACCACCCACTGGAACCCAAGCTGGGGCTTCTTAGGACTCTGCAATATCGGGCTGACGCGGTAACAACAAAAAGAGTCTACAGACCCTCTCAGGTGTGCTTTGAAAGCTTGTGGCTAGCCAGACTGGGTCTTGGCTAAACATCCACAAGGTCACGAAAACAAACTGGGGAGAAGCAGAACATTTGGAGAAATATAGTCACCCCCGTAAGCCACTGGAGTGTCAGAAAAACTCCGGAGGATCTTTAACAACAATTGCATCGCTGTGTACTTCAAGTCCAGCAATACACTGGGACGGAAGCTTGTACATCGGCACTATCTGCACTGCCCATTTTGAACATCGCTCTAGCTAGCCAAGCGATTTGACAACAATTGTCACCTTTAGCCACGCCGATCTAGGCACCAATAGCTATGCAGGCTTCCTGCCACCAACAATGGGATCATCTAACTTGAACAGGGCGGTTCTACAATTTTCACACCTCCCCCTGTTCTTGGACAATCAACATCGACACATTCACATGGTGATTGTCTTAAGGTGTGACTAGAAGTGCTGCAGTTATCTTCCTGAGCCAAAGAAGTGGCTCGATCAACTATGTAAACCTCTTCAACAAACGGCTAGTACATTTGCA